>NC_135550.1:6690600-6935600 GCF_964340395.1 Glandiceps talaboti | reverse complement strand
TAGAAACTTGATCGATACTGTCAGCATACGGTTGCAGCCTACATTGCATTGACATTCTCAGTTCGCCCTCGCATGGTGCAAATCCATTGACAATTGGTAAGAAGGGGTGGGTTGATAGCCACATTGTTCCATGAATATTAGTAAAGGAATGAACGAATTGGCAGCATAAACTTGTGAATTGTATAATACATTTTATACACATCCGATAACTACAAGTGGGAACACGACCAAGTTGAATCTTTTTCACACGTTAACGTTGTAACACCCATTGTGACAGACGTGAATACATGCATTCTTTGTAGATTGACAGGTGTAACACTTGTGTCGGAAATCTACACCAGTCATGAAGGTGACAGAAGGCGAGAAAACCATAATCTAGGACTCCCTCCTCCCGAGAGGTGTACATTTCAATGTATTGAGAGTAGACGTTATTGGTCAACAGTGTCCAGGTTATATTTTGTAAGACCCGTATGTATAGTATGCCTATGCTGGGTGTGAGTATCAATATCACAAGAGCAGGCAGACAGACAAATAGACCAGACAGCCAGAGTGACTGACGGACAGATGGACGGATCGGACAGACAGACATACATACATACATACAAACATACAAACATACATACATACATACATACAGACAGACAGACAGACAGACAGACAGACATATAGACAGACAGACAGACAGACAGACAGACAGACAGACAGACAGACAGACAGACAGACAGACAGACAGACAGACAGACAGACAGACAGAAAGGACATTGTCAAAACATCTTTCTGTTCATTGAGACACATTTTCAACATCTTACATCGACATGCAATGATGGCACATTAGGTTTGTTTTGATCCACACCGTGTAATACTAGGCAGAGTTTCAATAGGCATTTACCATAGGGAGTACCAATGGATATTTTCGCGCGACTCATCTCTCAACACTCCACCAAAACAGCCAATACTAGTACTCTTGTACTACCAATTTCCTGTAAAAAAAATAAACGTAATTATAGTATTATTAAGTATTGTTATACAACCAAGATCAGAGCTGTATGGAAAGTGGAGTCTACGCAACATCAGTTTTGTTTTGACTAAAGTATAAAATGTTATCACCTATAGTAATACAATGTTGCAACGACAGTCTCAAACAAAATATTACAGACTCAATAAGTTGGCGCCCTGGCACTAACTAAGCGGCATTTTCAAAGGAAAAAATGAACTAATAGTTGTTTCAATTATAACGATGTTGCGTAGACTGCACTTTCCATACAACCCTGATCTTGGTTGTAGCACCATCATCAATAGTTATAATTTTGATAAGGGTAGTCACACAGCATGTACAAAACGTGATCACGTGACAACGCTTGTAGGATTTCCCAGCCGGGATTAACCATGACATTTAACATTTTTTATACAAGATGAAATGAATTGATAGAGATTGAGACCTCCCTTTTTGAAATTACACGTCGATACCAACACATTTTTTTGGGTCACAGATTCATCGGCTAAAATGTTCAACAACGAACATTTGCTTTTTCCTCTATACCTGTCCGAGACGATGAATTCAGTGAGAAACGTATTGCGATTATTACTCAGGTAAATTGTGTTTATTAGTTTGTTGTTTGTCACTTGCAGTTGGTTAAGTTCGTTTATAGACCAGCTGTGTTTTCATCTTGGTGGTGGTGGTGGTGGTGGTGGTGGTGGTGGTGGTGGTGGAGGAGGAAGGGTAGATAGATAGCTTGATCCCAAAAGATCATTCAACTTCTCATTAAGGGAATGACGAAACGATTCAAACTTATGGTCTGTTTTTTTTTTCATCACTACGAATGCTGCGGTGGTAAACTGACTCTGCTGTTCCTGCATACAGAGTTCAGGTATGCTAGTTCTGCATGTATCTGTGAAAACTGTTAATTATATGTTTGCATAAACACCTTTAATTCTGTATGTTTTCATAAAAACTGTTAATTTTGTGTGTTTTGGTAGAAACTATCAAATCTGTATGTTTTAGTAAAAACTTAATTTTGTATATTTATGTAAAACGGTTAATTTTGTATATTTAGGTAAAACGGTTAATTTTGTATGTTTTGGTAAAAATTTAATTCTGGTAAAAACTTAATTCTGGTAAAAACTTAATTCTGGTAAAAACTTGATTCTGTGTGTTTTGGTAAAACTGTTAATTCTGTAATTCTGTATGCTTTAACCATTTAATTATGTATGTTTTGGAAAAAAAATTGTTAGCTCTGTGTGTTTTCGTGAAAACTGTTAATTTTTAAATCTTTTAAGTGAATACTGTAAAATGTGATTTTTGTTGAATGTTATTTTTTTGTATATGTTTTGGTAAAAAGAGTCATGTCATTTACTGTCCCGATCTACTTCACAATCTTACATGGAGAATTCTGACTAGTTGTGGCTCACTCTGCCAATAACCAGTTTAACAGTATGCCTAGAAATGGTAATGCGATACTAATCAAACCCAACGAATGTCTACATTCGATGTCCTTATTAAATGAGGACCATTTCCAATCACAACAAAACATTGTAAGCAAACCAGCGTCATAAATATGCCACACAGACAAACATACATCCAAGAGCAACTTCATACTGATTTGGTAAAATAATTAATTTCATTAAAGACATGAGTACTAAAATTTTAACCAATTTTAACACACATTAAGAACATTTTTTTGTTTTTGTAGTAAAATACTAAGTATGCCGTTCAAGCACTGTATTCATTACTGCATATTTTTTTATAAATATTTTACACTAAATATCACCGCATTAAATGGACTGTTCTGGGAAGAGTATGTTAATATTAATTGAGTACATATGAATTGATTTGTGTAATGGTAATTCAAAAGCTTAACGACGTTGTCAGATTTCAGCGTCGCTCCTCGTTTGCATTACCATTTAATATCGACCTAAATCTAGATACATATTATGAAACTGATAGGTGTGATGTAAGTTTCAATTTCTACAACCCTAGTAACGTTGTTGTATCGTTTCATTGATTTCCATATCTGTAGCACGAAGTGAAGCATTACGGGTCATGGCTTATTGATTCATTAAAAGTGTGTATCTAGTGACATGGATTATCAACTGTTGGCCGTCGTTTACTTTACCCGGCTCTACTCGCATTAATTTCACTATGAAATAGACATATCGTGCTCGTTTCAATCAATACTGCGTCAAAAGTACACAGACATTCGACTAGTTCTAATCGATAGGCAAATTGCGTAATTAAGCTTTAAGCTTCCATTAATGTTTCCGGATAAAGAGCGTTGTCAGGTTTCACTTCATAGCATCTAGTTTGTTTCTTTTCTTCTTCTTTTTTGAAAACGGGTCAGTTTCATTAAACAGATCACCTGTCTAAACCCAACCTCCTTGTCTTAGTTGGCGTCGAATTTTCACCTGGATTTAGTCTTTATCAGCACTGTTCATGTCCCCCCCCCCCCTGTGAGAGGTGTCGAGGACGGGTGTTATGATCCGCTAAATCACCTTCTAATTACCCAACAAACATTCGATTACACTGATAAATAAAATATGTGCGCTACCGTTACCGCTCATATCATCGCATCAATTAATTCAATAATGGTTATCTGGTGAAATTAACGTTCACCTCCCATTGTTCCTCTTAAATTCACATTAAACAACGATTTCAATTCTCCTTCACAAAGCTCTTCCCACGAAATATTCCGGATTCCACTCTTTTAGAAAGCCATCTCTCTGTAAACATTTTCTTAGGCTCGTAAAAGTCATACGAGAGTCTGAAAGAAACTTGTGTGTACACTAAGCGATGCTTAGCTAACATTCGTTTGATTAGTTTACGAATACTCCAGTGGCTTACCTTCTAATAGATGTTACGCAAGGTACGGATTCTTCAGAAAAGTAAGGCCATAATTGACACCTTGTCACCGTTCAATTTCACCTGCTTAGCATAGTGTACACTAAACGACTCCCGTGTATTACAAACCGACTACTCTCAGGTGATTCTTCACAAGAGATTACACGAAAACTGAATGTAAATAATTACGACTTTCCTGCAAACAAGATGCAGGTGTCCGTATGATGATACGCACAGACATCAGATCTATAGTTGGTGGCCATGTATGTGTTACTGTACAGCAGCATTGGCTGCGGACACAGGACAGGCCATTTCTAGTGTGAAATCTTTCATCACTTCGTTCAGGGCAATAATTGATAGGCTTTCCACAGCAACGTAACAGGCTTATAGCTATCCTCATCAGATTATCACCAAGATTTAATTCATTGAATAAACTAGACTTTTCCCAGCCTACTTCAAACACTGTGGAAAAAAAACTTTGTTTTTGTGTGTATTATTGTGAAATAAGTACTCCCCACCTGTCTTCCAAGCTCTCACAATACCTTTTAATGATCTCGAATTCACATGAGACAATGCCTAAAATAATAACACGAAAAACTTTAAAAGTCCAGATAGTTTTCGAACAAACTATGCAAACTACAAGACGGTGGCAAGTCAAATATAACTTATAGAGTTTCTTTTATACTAGTGTGGATTTAGGACCCAAGTGCCTCCAATGAGGATTTTTGGGGGTCTGAGATAATCAGTGGCGAAATTCATCAGGAAGTTACTTTTTGTCTTTTTAACTCTCATCACTTACTTTGAATACTATGCGGTTTCGTTTGGATATTGTCTTAACTTTACCAATAGTGGTGAAGAAAGTTTCGCTTGGTATGTTGGCCATGGTGGGAGTGTGTTTAGAAGTGTGAGTAAATTATTTGAAAGGGGGGCTTCGGAAGCTAATGGAGTAAAATTTGTTTAACGTAATTACCCTTGCCCCTTTTCTGTGAGGTATTGTCTAAAAGCCCTCAATCACCAAATGGTTAAATCAATTACAGAGTGTCAATTCAATCATTAGGTGTCTTTGTCTGCCAATAAAGACTTCATTATTTGTTTGCAGCCAGAACAAACGGGATTTGCCACCAAAGACAGACAAGAAAAGGTGAAAGCACTGAGCTCTAAAGTTAACATGACCAAGTAGCGAGTGTTGATTTACTGTAGCTTCGATCAAGCTCGGTATTTGAGAGAGTGTGTGTACGGGCTATGTAACTCTATATGATGCCACCTTTAGGGCAAAGTCTACTCTAGAACGGTATTCAGCTGACGGTGTCCAGTTAACTCCTGTAAATCTTCACCCCAATGTGCTACACCACACAATGAAGGGATTGCATCTTTTCAATGTGCTTTTCGCTTCACTCATCGCCGCTTTTTAATTCTTTCATTTCTCACACGTTAAAGAGTTTTGATCGCAAACAGCAACTGTGTTGGTTCTTTTACGTGTAACTTAGCGATGAAGGAATAATAGGGAAAATAATGTTAGGAGAAAACGGGAGGATATATAAATGCCCTCCCTCTCATTTCGATTTTTAACCATTATCAAGCAAAGATTGAAATAATGAACAATATCATTTGGGATTTATGGAATAAACTCATGGGATTGATTTGTGGAGAATTGAAGCATAGATAATGCAGTGATTGAAGTCAACTAACTAATATGTTGAGAACTCAACTTTCTGCATCCAAAAATGCTAATTCTCACGAAATTACCATTTATCATAAACAATGTCTTAGTAGTTTCTGTGACCTGTGACCTCAATCGTGCGATTTTTTTATCAAGGCGGGATTCTTGGACTGAATTTGTACATGTTTACATCGACTTCAGGACATTTCACCACTTTTGAATCTAAGAAACCGTGCATAACTGTTAATGAAGGCAAGCGTCTGGATATTTAGTCTTGCAATCTCCAATTAGCAAAAGTTCAATTCTTGCATATGTGCATCGAGTAAAGTAGTCAATAGCTATAGCTATAGAGAGTTGTAGACTCGGACATGACTGGTGCGACGTACAATATTCGAAAAATGAAAATTGTATTGGCTTCCTAAACAAAGTACATCTTTATTTTTTTTAATGACTTTGTACGAGTATCTGACAAGCTTTAACGACAGCTTAGGCCTAAAAAATAGAATTGTTTGGTTCAGGTTACCCGACCCCATCTATCTTTTCACTGCCAACCCTAAAACTTTTTTTTACGTATTCGAGAAAAAAAATAATAAAATCGCAAAAATTGTGAAGTCTCACGAGAAATAGTGGATGAGGAAACTGACATCAACTTAAAAAGACACTCTAAAACTGTTCTTCCAATCTGTAATGGCTGTACATCTGATAGGAAGAAATAAACAACACAGAGACCATTTGGAAAGCAATGGAAATCCTGAACTAGACACTCACACAGAAAAAAAATAAAATAAAAATTCTTTCTATTCCATCTATTCTAAAATTGAGTGTAACCGTAACCACACAATTTATTTTATTAGGCCTTATAGATTATTTACTAATTTATACACGTCGTATTTTTGGACAGAGTGACATTTTAGTTTCCGACATGATAGCGTATGAAACTTCATCGTTGGAAAGACAGGTGTACTAACAATTCTATGGCAGTATCTACGTCGGGGTGCAGCACAGCAGCAACACTCACAGTAGCCCGAGAAGTGTGGATCAAAATACTATCAGAGTCCGCATCAAAGTGTCGCACAGAAGCTCGGTGGTTATATATTGACCCAATGTAATCAGATTGCTACAGAAAATACTCGAATACACAGAAATTAAACTCGATATTTACATCGTATTGGCTAAATTCAGATTTACTGCTACACGAATCGCAGCAAAATCCGTTGGCAAGCCAGTCAGTAGCGGACGTGTTTCATAGGAATGGAGAGAATGATTTGTACAATAGTTCGTACATGAACTCACTCCCTTTATAAATCCTCGTACTTCGATTTCGTTCTAATAAAGGGGACAGTCCTTATTCTCGTTCAAGTGATTAGTTCAAAATGTCGCAAGATGGTTAAAAAGCAAACCGTAGACAACACACAAACGAAATGTATGCACACACTTTACGGATGTTGTTTTGTGTTTGTGGGATTTGGTTACATAGAAGTGATTATTGAAGCCGACAAGGCATAGATAAAAGATAGAAACTACTTAAATGCCTTTAATTCTAAGTAGCCCAGAGGAGTAGCTTGAAAGTCCTAATTAATTATTGCTTCTGCCGACTCTGAATTAGATACTATTTTCGGTGGTAATCGTGGCATTGGAAGATAAAGACAGAGCGTGAGTGGTTCTGCGCAGGTAAAAAGCCGGTGGCGATTCAACTGTAGAAGAAAAACTCTTAGTACCTCACACGTATACATTTTGTAGAACAAGGTTGGTAGTAAATGCGGCTTAGAAGTCTTGCATTGATGAACCAGACTACTCGAGAGTACTTGAAGTGTATGGGTGTGCCTTCTCTGTACATTTTAAACTTAATACGGTTTTTCCAAAGGACGAATCTATATTCGTCTCTCAGTACCATTTTTTTCAGGTCGAAAAGCTATTTGTACAATGTTGTAATGTTGTTGGCGGCCCGCGGCCACTTCTTAACCCGCTGTTTTGAATCGCTGTGAGATTTCGTTCCTTGTCGCATTTTTAAAATAACTCGTCGTTTGATTGGCCCCCAACTTCTAAAGTTGAGTTAGATTTGTATTCTCGCTTTGAAGGGAACAAAAGAACATTACGGCATGTAGGTGGAATTATGTTGATGGAGGTTTTTTTTTCCATCGATGCATTAGTGTGCAAAGCAGATTACACCATTAGAAACATTCGTCCGGTTTACATTCAGCTCTAAATGCCCTCAATAGAAGAAAACAGATTTCGCCATAAAATATTGAAATATAAGAAAGCGAGAAAATAGATTTCTTTATCCGTTTGGACTGGTGGGCACAACTTGTGGTTGTGTGTTCGGGATCTCTACTGACCGCTAGTCCCCGCCATTCATCAAATTCGTTGAGTTTCACTGTTATTTCTAATCTTTCACTAACGCACGCCCACTGTATGCAATCCGAGTCGGCATTATAAAGTACAATCGCCAAATCGTCCACAACCTTTTCCAATTCACTAATTTATAGCTATGGGAAAGCAAATCGAAAACATCAAAAAAAGAAAAGAAAAAAAAGAAAGTCTTGATTGAGACCCAAATCTTTTTTGATAGAAGGCTTCGGGACCAATATGATGACACTACCCAACAAGAGATGTTACAGTAAAATATCCCCCCAGTTATGGAAGGAGGAGTGGTTTCCATTGGAAACTAAGTCTTCTCAGTATTTTGGCGCGTAGACCAATCTAAAGATACGACAGATAAGGTAGATGTACAGATGTACAAAACAGGTGGAGCTATCAATCAGGAGGCAAAAAAGTGAAGGTTTGACAACAGTTATTGGTGTTTGGCTAACAATGAACCTAATCAGATTGTGAAATGCTTATATTTATAATTAGGTCTCGCTAAACACGGATTACACACTGTCACTAATGGTGTGGGACGTGCCTTAATTTATTACATTACAATTAAGTCCTCTCATTTGCTATGCAGGCTCTTCATGTGGACCAATAGGAGGCGAGCAGCTTGTTAAGTCGGCGTGAACTAGCAAGCTTAGAGTTAGAACAATAACACTTCACTGGTTGACGTAGCGTGTACTGTGACAATAAATCACACTCGGTCTCTTGTACTGATAATGCTACTACTTTGTTTTACAAATACAGTCTCACGTTGCCCAAGTCGATTCATTTTGTAACTCATGTTCGGAGCGAACGGTATCGGTACTTGTTGAAGTAACTTCTTGTCCATCGTAGTCACCCCCAGGTGACAATCAGGTATACACTTGTATTTCCGTCAACTCAAATACCAGTGACACGGTACGAAACACACCTTGGTGGCCTTTTTTCGGGACCATTTAATTTACTTCTGTAACCGGCGTAGACGAGAATGCTGAATATGACCAGTACACCGCCATCCGCTTTCACGATAGAGAGCATCCTGGCACCCCGACCAACTCTCATCCACGCAGCCAGACCAACAGCGTATCCGTTCTTCCCCCATCCATCTCACCTACACCATTTGCCACCTGAATATCACCATTTAGGTAAGGAATTTACATTTGAAAATATTTTATTTGTTACCATCGATATCGTTGTCATTGGTGTTTACAGTTTTAACGGTTACTTTGTTGGAAATTCGTTACTTATTTCCATGTTTGTACTTTTTGTGACACTATACGTTCGAACCAGAGAAAGTGACATAACGAACACGTTACACGTTTTCTTAAGCTAAGTAAAACCAACACGGACAACTTTACAAAATTTATGATCCTTTTACCGCTGATCAGAGCCAACTTTGAAGAAAATGTTCCGTCTGTCTGTATTGTTATAATCGTAAACGAAATACAAATGATGTGAGGTGGTAAGTGGTGTTATTGTACGAATCAGAATGGACGGACATCGCAATGGGTCGGATTAGAGCTGTAGTTTTTAGACAGCGCCATCTTGATGTACAGTTTCACGGCAGGAGTTCTACTCCAGCATTGAAAAACAAGTACTCTTCACGCCACATTCTGTCAAAAACAATAACACAAAACAAAACTGTCACTAATTGTATAGTGACAATTGCAAGATGCGATTTAGTGGAAGAATAGCAAGCTTTGAACGTGTCGTATCAATAATGTAGCCGTACGCTTGACTCATATTTTCCGAAAACTGCATTGAGAACGATCGGGGTAGCGTGCACGGTGTAGACACCACACCACACCACAATACCACACACCACACACGCAGTCCTTCGGGAAAAAGGGTGTGTGTTTACAAGCGATTCATTCTGTTAAAACTTTGAACTCTTGCGAGGCAACTTTTACAAAAAAAAAAATAACTATGTTTAAAAGATGTATGATTCAGACAGAGGAATGTGAATGAGCACACTTTTTTCTTGTGCCACTTTTTCTTGTGCTACTTTTTACTCTATTTCTCCACACTTATATACTTTATTATGGCTAACAATACAACGGTTTGCAAGTGGAAGGTTTTGCCAAGTTAATCGTTCACTCTCTTGCTTGTTCCATCTTGAAAATACATTATCACGACCTTGTTTCATCAGTCGTTGCAACACCTTTCTCGTTTTATAATTCCAAATATAATTCGTTTCATAAACATCAGTTCGGTCGTCACTCGGTTACTTTGATGGTGAATTCTAATTGACAATATAGATGTTTTCAACCAATAGTTTGGTTGGCGATGATTAAATTGGGAGATATATTAATTCATTAATTACCCACCTATTAAATAATTATGACGTACACGGCTAATACATCAAGTTAATGTAATACAACCGAATCTATGTGTTGTATTTATTATGACGATTTACCCAGTGGTACCGCAGTATTGACAGCAAGTATTCGAATTGGAAAGTCTGGTCTACTAAACACTGGCGGTTTTGGTCAAAAATGAAATGACGTCGGTATTAACATTTTAGAAGTCAATTATTGATTAGACAAATTTATGAATAAAATATATCTCGAACGAGCCCATGGTTCTTGAGAGAAAAGTCGTCTACCTTTGATGATGATAATTCCCACAAAATAATACAGAAAGCACGCAACAATTCCTCATTTGTACTAGTTACAATCAGACTTGGTGCATGGAGGCTTATCAAAGACCTCCGGAGAACGATTACATGCCTTGTGAGGAGATTCCGAGTATTACCATTTTATTTCACTACAAAACATCCTATTTCGTTTATTAATATGGAATACCTGTCTGTACAACGTAATCGAGATTCAACTGACACAAATGGAGTCTTATCTCTTTGTGTGGCTACTTTCACGTTTTTTTTTCTTTTTTTATCTATAATGCCCTTTTCCTACAAGAAAATTACACCCATGCATTAAATGTACTCTGATACCGGTGTGCAGCATGATTAGAAAAATATCCGAAGCCGATCAAAACGTAAATTCCAAAGTAATATTGGAGATGAGAGCAAATGACGAGAAAAGACTTTGAGATGAGTCTTCTTTGTGATTTGTCTTACCAATGTCTGAATAGATCGTGTTGTCCAATATTTCCAGCTGAGTGGATTGCAAGCCTTTGAGTGTTTTTACTTTGATAAAGTTTGTCCACACACCTACTTTTCCCTATTAACAAGATGTATATTTGCGTCTACTGACCCTTGTGCGATTCACCTAAACCCCAATCCAGTTAGACATTTCCAGACACTTTGCACACTTGTAAGTTTACCTTGGATAATGTAATTTGCGTATATATATGTATATATAAACTTGCATTTTACACAGTTTTTTTGTGAATTCACACGTTTTTATTTTTATTTTGCGTATACACTAGAGTTGACTGGATTCAAAATTTATCAGTGCTCGCGAATCTCCAAGTTTTCCCGGCATTTATCTTTTGGAAAATCGAGAATTTAAAAGTCCCAAGTGCGACCACCTGTAATAAAGGTTTCTCTAATTTGGGTGAATTTCGGCTTCATAGATTGCTAGTGTCAGAATAACAAAGAGTCTGTGTTCTGGTAGTTCTTTTGATGTGTGCACTGAAGCACGTGTGTATATACAACTTCTCATTAACACACTTCGTTCAGGGAGTTGTTGTGTCTTTGGAGTGGTTAATGATGAGTCGCTTTCTCCTGCTTTGATTGTCAACTATTTAACCAATTTAGTAGTTTGCATGTCGTCAGTGTCAATCGTCAACCTGCTTTTGTTCGTGTTCCTTTACAGTGTGATAGCGATAACGTGGAATTAGCAAGCACTATACAAACTATAAAGCTAGTCATTACAGATTTTTTTGGCCAATTCCAACTCCACAATTCATGTTCAACGAGTAGAAATCATTTACTTGTTTGAAGCTCGTTAGGACACCTTTCAAAAAACACAACTTACATGTGTATTACAAAGCTCTGTGTAACCAATCGTAGGGGGTAGCAGTGGTTAGTATGCTGTAACGACTGAGAGTGTTAAAACTCCAGGGATTGTTATGTCTGACCAAAGTATGATATAGGTAACAGTCTTTATCTCGACACAAACTGTCAGTTTTCAACTTAGCCACAGGTACTGTCTGATACTTAGTAAGACACATTCTTTAAGTTGGCATGAACACCGGCCAACTGATGCGTTGACTATATTGATTTCTCGAATAAACATCTTGTTATCTCAGTGCATGTGGTCTCATGTTGTTACACCATATTCTATTCTTTCAATGATATAAAGACAATTTCATTGTCGCAAACAAAATTGCCTAAAATTACTAGCACCATAAAACAATGAAGGGGATATTCTACCATCGGAGCGCACTCCATCCTACTGTTAGAGAGGGCTTATTAGGATGTTTGCACTTGCGTGTGGGAAAGTTCAAGCCTCGCAACATGGTCAGCCCTTTTAAAAGAAAACCAAATCCAAAATTGTAAAGATAACACTCCCGGTGGGACACTTTTGCTTCGAATAGGATCTAATGAAGAGTTTCTGACGACAAAGAAACAAATTGTCCAAATCTCTGTACGTTAAAGAGCTTCTTAGCTTTTCTTTTTGTGTCGGAAACTTTCATCTTCATCGGCTACTTCTCAACAGTGTCTTCTTCAATGTAGCCTTTGTACTTTCAAGGAGCTGGGTGCGAAGGCGAGGGCACAATTGGATAGTTGTTGGCCATATAAAATATTCGTGCTTAGGTGCAAATAACAATCTTACAGAAACCAACATTTGTGTAAGTAATTTCCCTATAAAAACTAAATACTGAATGCCACAGCCGTTGGTTACTGTAAGGGCCGGGTTATTATGGCGCCTAGTCTGGGAACTTTAGCGGGATTAGAGAATCGTGAACGTTGCATTATCTCATATAGTTTAGGCTAAAATACGATGCTACAGTCTTGCTAAATACATACTGAGTAAATTTTAAAATCAAAATTACGGACAATAAGGGCAAAATAAATCGAAACCTAGATACTCCTGAATTGCACCTTATTTCAGGTGTCCTTCGATATTTATCGTTGACGAATTATGACATAATTATGTATTTTTACAGCTAAAAAAACACCTCATGAAAAGAGAACAAAATCGAAAGTTAATGAAATTAATGTATATAGGTTTTGATTTTTTAAATATTTTTTTTCCGCAGCAGCCGCAGCAGCAGCGTACCCTGCCTTCCATGGATACCCAGCTTTGGATTTCTTCGGAAGAAACCAGAAAAGGAAACGTCGCCACCGTACTATCTTCACAGAAGAACAGCTTGAGGAACTAGAAGCCACCTTCGAGAAAACACATTACCCAGATGTAATGCTGAGGGAAGAAATAGCCATGAAAACAGATTTAAAAGAGGAGAGGGTTGAGGTAAGAAACTTTTAAGATAAATCGCTTTAGACAGAAATTAATGTGGTTTCCATTGAATTCAGTTACATAGATTCTAGTGAACAGATTTGATATGCCGTGGGCCGACTTAACAGAAATACAGTAGCCTGAACAATTTTCCAAACTCGGCCTTTATTTATGATACCTTCAGTTTTGTAAGCAAAGCTGCCGCCGTTGCAATGACTGGAACACGATTACTGTGTACTTCTGAAATCACATTTAGGGTTTTTTTCACTGTCCGAGGCTAGAATTTTCCCTCCTCAAAGATTAAAAGTATTAATCACCACCGATCTCCAACGCTTTCAGATTTTTCTTCTTCTTTTTAATCCTAAATCTGAGCTCGGCGAATAAGGAATGTGAACATGTAGCGTACACCAGCATCACGTTAGCCAAATTTAATTTGTAGGACTTTTTTTTTGCTGAAGGCGTCGTGTATTTTCCCGCATACATACTTCTGTGCTGTATCAACGAAATGGGAACAGATTTCGTTATGCATATTCCCCGCTAACTACGATTAGTACATCTTATATCACGAGTTGCATAATTTATCCCTATAATGTCCAACCTTCGAAAACTTCCTACCATTCGCTGGCACCAGAATATCCCACCTCCGAAAACATTCTACCATTCACACGGACTATAGAATGTCCCACCTTCATAAACTTTCTACCATTCATGTAGAATTTTCTACCTTTGCAAATATCCCATCGTTCTCTAGAACTAAAATATCTAACCTTCGTGAACTTCCTATTATATAGTAGGCCTAGAATGTCCTACCTTCAAGAACGTCCCACTTCACCAGGCCTAGAATGTCCCACCTTCGTGAAATTCCCACCATTCACTTGGCCTACAGGGTCCTACCTTCACGAACTTTCCACTATCCATTTGGCCCAAATTGTCCCTCCTTCGTGAACACCCTACCCACTAAGACTAAACTGTCCCACCTTCGTGAACTTCCTGCCATTCACTTGAATGTCCCACCTTCGTGAACTTCGCACCATCACTGGGCTTGAAACGTCTCCCACCATCGTCAACGTCTTACCCGATTTAATAGTATCTATAGAATCTTTTTAATTTGTTTACAGTGTCATTTGTGAAAGAAGGTGATTTTGTTCTCTCATCAAGACTGTCTTCTGTAGAAAATAACACGTAATCAACTAAAGGCCTCTATTCTCTAGCGATTGTTGGATTGAACGAATAAACAGAACAGAGTTGAAAGGAAAGGTCTTTCTATCACACATGTTGTTGGCGATAAATGCTAGCTGTAATAGACAGTTGTTTGGACACTTACACACAGTGAATTAGATAAAGAGCCTCTGAGCTGTTTAAAGCGTAACTTAGGTTTGTTTTTCACCACGTGACCCCCCAACTCTTTAGTTTATTCTGTCTAATCGAAACTCGTCCAATATGACAACATATTGCAGAAATACTCTTACTTAAACAACAGGTAATGTTGAAAAGAGTGGCGACTAAACAGCGGCACAAAAACAACTCATTCACTGCTTTGACCACATCGGTTTGGATAGGAGCACAAAGCATGGACAATTGACTTTTGAATTTGAAAAAAAAACCTCGACATCAACTATGTTGGAAATTGAAGCAAAACACACTCCGTTGTTAACGTTAGTGAGGTGAAGAGGTAATCCGTCAGTTTTGACATTATTAAGGAAATAACGACTTTGTAAAGAACTTAAGCTACCGCTAAAAGTGTTAAATACGTGTAATTTCAGGGGAGGGGCCTTATAAATAATGACCGGTTTACCTTAGACATTATAAAGTGGTTCTCCATGTTCCAGTCCAATTCGTAGACCATCTGCAAACATTTTAACCCCTAATTAATTCTTTCAACCCATAAAATTTTGTTGAGTCTGAGTTCAAGAGTGACGCGAATCAAAAACGACTTTCCAACGTATCAAATCAAGACAGCGTTTTGAGATAAAAAATGAAAGGGTAGGCTTGATCGCAACTTTCCCACCCCTTTAAGCGTGGGAAATCCAACAGATTGTCGACGTTAAAGTACTAATTTTGGCAATTGAATAGTCTTTTAGCTATAGATTTCGTTAAAAGTCTGTCGGTGTAAGTGGAAGAGAGGAATATCGGTATCAGTTTCAGCCGATAAGTCAGTGTTATAGATTATTGATGCCTCAACGAATTTAGCATAAATCTAGCCCCCACTTCTAAAGAAAGTTAGCGATATATCAAACACTTACCTTCTAAATTCGTTCTGAAAATGTCACCGTCGCAATGCTTTTGCTTCTCAAACTGCGTATGTCACAATTATAAATCCGCAACTAGTACAAACACGTCAATTTATAATCAGATATAACCTACTCCAAGAATCTCAACTTTCCAAACAATATTTCAAGGTTATTTTGCCCGCTTCCATTTTTTTTTTGGCCAGCGACTAACGCAGTAGATTATAAAGAGTTCATTTTTTCGTATAGCGATAAAAATGGAGAAAATCTGCAAATCGTATTGCAGCAAAGAAGTTTCGTTTACATTAGATTATTACGGAATGACACGGCCGTTCGGTTTGTTCAGGTGTGCCAATATACCGTCAACATTATATCCTTAACATTCCTTAAATGTTTTATCGACCTCTTAACTAAATTACTCCATATTTCATATTCCATTTCACTTGAATTTAGTATTCATGCGATTAAGCGCTGAAGCGACTTTCAATTCCCAGGTGAAAACGAGTCGACAGTTTTGTTTTTTCTTTTTCCGAGTCGATGGCCTGTTTCATCTCGTAGTAAAATGTTGCAACCAATTTCCCCGAATGTTATATCGGGATGTTTTGGTAGATAGATACTGAAAAATAATCTTGATGTTTTCTATTCTGTGTCTGGTCTGTACAATAACGTGCACGCAACCCAGCAAATGGAATAGTATATGGTGTTTTTTTCTTTTACTTTCCTTGGCCGCCGCCGCCATCATTGCCATCGTCATCGCGTGGCCATTGATGCCCACACCAGTCAAAATGACTGGGAACAGCAATATCCCATTATCCAATCTTATCAAGCACATAATTGGGATTAAGGAGTCTGTGTAGATTTCGTCCCTTGTTATCATTAGAATCAACCAATTGGGATTTTCGCCAAAAAACTTAATAGACGCAGAATGAAGCGACCTGTCCTAAAAGTATCCCCACATCTGTTATGGAGAAATTCGATCCTCTTGGCCTGTCGACTCGTAACAGCTGTTCTCTACACACTAACTTTGCTCAATTAAATTCGTCAATGGAAGAGGTTCAATGTATCCATTAGATTTTTTTCTATAAGTCACTTATATCAATCAGAAAGTTTGGGTAGCAAACTTGTCCACCGGAAGGAAAAATAATCCAGTTAAAATTATCTTGACTTTGGTAATAGATTACTACAATGATGTTAGCGTGCTGTCGTGTATTGCCAACGTGTATGACTCGATTTTCAGTTATTGAAATGATGTGATGCCGTTAAATCTACGCCAGCTAACATCGGAGAAATAGTTTCGAAGCGTCAATCGGTTGTTTGTTGTCGCAATAGAAACATTCATGTCTCTACACCTTTAAAGCATTCCAAGCATAATTCATGACAGTTACGTTTTTAGAGACTTTTCAACAAAATATCCGAAGATTTAAAACTCTGCTATTTGGGCACTTGACTTTGAATCAACATATAGGAAAGTAGAAGAACATGACTTGACGCAAAAAAAAATTGATAATTTCATGTCGGGGAAATATCCCGAATCAACACCATGATTCGCAGTCATAACTACCCGGATAGATACTGGCGACAACCTCGACTAAACAAATCCAAAAACCTCGTACGTAGTTGCCACAAACGTGTCAATTTTACATGGTCAACAACAATTTATTCATTTTGCCTACACAACTTTACAGTTGTCGTTCTATGCAAGGCCAGTTACGAACGACTTCGTGTGTCTTATACCGACTTCTCACCAAACTTGGTTTTTATTCCAACATCTCAAAATGTAACCGAGAAGAATGACAAATAAATATGAAGGGTGGAATAACGCTCATATAAATGATTTCTTCAAAAACAAAACAAAAAACAAAACAGTTGCACAGAAAGTTGTACTAAAACTGGGCATCATGGTGTCGATGTCGTAGTCCGCTTTACAGCCGATGTGTAGGGCGATGTATAGGGGCAAAACTAGGTAGAGAAACAAAAATACTGTGACACAACATTTCAAATAATATTGCAAACCAACTAAAAGTCTGATTTTGAATGCTTTCCATTCAAAAACTTTTTTTTATTTTGGGTACATACCACAGTCAACACCTCGCAAGATATGGAGTTGCAATTATTACACGATATTTCCTATTATGCAAACTGTAGTTTCTTTACATTGCTTCCAATGGATCCTTCTCAGTATTACTTTTGTTGCAATACTATATAATGCCGCCATTAGTTTCACATTTTAAAAAAAAAGTTCAACGATCATAAGATTAAAACTACAGAAATTGTTTGCTATAACTCAAAACTGGATCCGATAACATTGACAAAGGATGGAAATTCACGAACGAAATAAAGTACAATTATTGTTGGAGTCACAAGTTGTGATTTCCTTAAGAAATAAAAGGGTGATACAAGTTGTGTCTTAATACATGTGTTTGCACAAATTACATTTTTTTATTACTGCGTTAACGTTCAAGTTACTTTTACGACTTGAAATTCTATGGCCCATAATTTAGGCAACTAATTACCAGGGTATCACTCAATAAAGTCGATTGTAATTTGAGTCGTGTCTAGAATCTGAAGACAGTTCAGTTGGTTGGTTGGTCAGTCATTGCGGACAATCGTCTCGGTCAATAAAGTCATACAGGTAAAGATTATTACCTTTGCAGCTGTTTATTCTAATATATTTGTGTCAACGGTTTAAATACCCCTTTCATGATATCAGGAAACTAAAACGCTGGAAGCGATTCAAGATGTATACAAATCATCGCAATTAATGTTATGCATTATTTCGCATTATGTGCATCAAAGCGGAAAAGATGACAATAATCACCATGGGAACCATGCCCCTAGTGCTTAAAGTCTCTAATGAATCTATCAATGTTAAATTTATTGATCTGGTCCTCATTGCAGGTTTGGTTCAAGAATCGTCGTGCAAAATGGAGAAAACAGAAACGAGAACAACAAGAGGCGGCTAGACGAGCCGCAGAGGCAGCAACTGCTACGGAAATCACGCCGAACCAAGATGACAAAGATAAGACTTTCCCGGGCTCAACACACGAACACTCAGATGATGACGAAGATAATGACAGAAATGATGATGAAAGTGAGGAAACGAAGATTGACGTTGTCAGGGACAGTAATGATTGTTCGAATGACGTCATAGGTAGTTGCAAAGACGACGAATCAAGCATAGACAGTGATTCGGAAAATGACTCAACACCAGACACTTATTCGTAAATAATTCCCTCTCCAGATCATTTCATCCAGACTTAACTATTGATTATAACTCGGTATTCGTCGAGTTAAGATACATTGAAAAAAAAAACATAGTATTTTTTATTAATTTGAGAACAAGACAATAGAAAGTCTTTGCTGACTTCTGTATGTTACTTGTAAAATGCAACTCATCGCATCGTCGACCAGCCAACCAACTATCAATTTATGAGTTTGAATTCACCCAATAACTGATCACTGCTTATTTGATGGCAACGTCTACAAACGTGCAATTTCATTGAATTCAAACGAAAACGTCGACGAAAAAAACCCAACTAAATCAATAATATAGAAAACGAATTATGTTGTAGCAGTAGCTGTGAGTCTCAATCTATGCATGTAATTCGAGGTGGGTTCAAAGTTGGTTGTGTGCATACAGTGAATTTGAATCCAGTCATGGCAATGATATTTTAATGACGTCACATCTAAATTTCGATCCATCCTATCCACTACACATCAAGAATTTCTTTGAATGTGGTCACTTGTTCAGACACGGACACTGGGCCCCTCAGTTGATTGTTTTATCTGAGATCTACAGTTCCACAGGATGTGAGACGGCAACTTCTTTTACAACTTTAGTCATTTCAAGCCAAATACAGTGTACGTATATTTTTTTCTTCATAAATTCTTAATCTGCCGGCCAATAATCTTAAATGGTAGCCTTTATGTGTTTAAGCAACTCAAAAATGTGTAAAGAAGCATAACTCTGTCATTTAGTCACATTTTGTATTGTGACGTCCATTTTTTTTTGTAAAGGCTAAGAATCATACCTAGCTTATGACGGGGCTATAACTTAGCATAACGTGATTTTGTATACGAAGTACAAACTTTCCATTTTATGTGAATTTCCTGTATTTTTTTATTGTACAAAAAAACAAACAACCCAACAACGTGTGTTACTAAGGTGGCTCTATAAAAAAAATCAATCGTTGTTATCTCCGAGCCACCCAAGAGCGTAATACGACAATCAATGTAAGAACTTTATGTGTACGTTTTATGTTTCTTACGATCGACCAAGTATGTTTATATTATATGTGGAGAGAAAGATGAATATTTAAGACTGCCGATGTAAATAATTTAGATTTATTACTCTTAGACTTTGCATTAAAGTTGTTTTCATTGCAGAGAAACTTGTTGTGACTTGTGTATTGAATCAAATGTATACCCCAAATGGTTTTCCAACCTCTGACCCCCTCCCCATCCGTCGACCTTGTTCATCCATAGGTAGTGTCGTCATGAAATACATTTTTTTTTACCGATATTCAATTATGTAAATCCCACCCTTTACTAGAATCACCTTTAACGATTTCACAAGACAGTCGTTTACAGCTTAACCCCTCAAGACCCATCATTTGGTACGAAACCAGGTCGATCATACCTGTTAAGATTCCAATAGAAAACATATATAATAAAACGCTATCGAATTTTTTTTCGCTTCTTACTTTTCATATAGATTATTTTGAACCTCGTACATTCCAAGAGATATTTTTTTTACCAAAAACGGTATAATTTGCGAATTTACTAAACGTTTCATTTGTATACATGGTCAAATGTGTTCATTGTATGAATATAGCAACACCGGAAGAGTTACAAGCTAACGAACCGTACGGTCAATAGAAGCTGCACGTAGAATGATCTAATGTCTGTAGATATTTCCTTTATAGAGACTGGACAGGTAACGATTGGGTATTTTCGGTATGTTATTGTTATATCAAGTGTGCTATATGTACTTATATCATTCCACTTTGCTGATTTACAAGGCCATTGACAAAGCCTGTACGTATACACAGTTAATGTGTGTGTATAAACTGATGACAGAAACGTGTTCAGATTCCCTGAGTTCACGGTAGTTGGCGTGAGAGAGAGAGAGAGAGAGAGAGAGAGAGAGAGAGAGAGAGAGAGAGAGAGAGAGAGAGAGAGAGAGAGAGAGAGAGAGAGAGAGAGAGAGAGAGAGAGAGAGACGGTGGTGGTGGTGGTGGTGGTGGTGGTGGTGGTGGTGGTGGGGGTTGGGTGGTAAATATAAACGGAAAAAACAGCTCACTCATGTAATAACGTCTTCGGCCTATGAATTGATACAAATCAAACTAGTGAAACCAAAACATGTAAAACGATATTGATAGTTTTAAAAATGTTACAGATTCCTGAACCCATATCGTTAACCACATAGACTCGAGTACCACGTTGTGTGACTGGAGCTACAGCCTCAGTACAGTCATGCGGATACAAGTCATTGCGTGTGGTCCCCATCCAACAACAAAAAATAGTGAATCTATAAAAGCCTTGCCTAAAAAGTAAACGGTCTGCTTCAGCTTAAACATAACCCTGTTCATCAGTAACAAAGGAACAGAGCGAAGTCACGGGTTTGGAACTGGAAAGATGCAAAGAAAATGCACCTGGGACATTGCAACATGTTTGAAGTCTAAACATTGTCAATAGTCCGATTAATTATTTGGGTGGTGCAACATGGTCCCCACTGCCAAAATAGCGTGCGGGGACAAAGAATCCTTGTATCGGCTTATCTAAACCTACAGATGAATCACAAAACGGTATGTCACGAGGGACCACAAAAGAACCCGTACTCGAATAAACTGTTTAGTGATGGTATTTGGGCAGGAGAGGTCAATCCGATGCCGTGTCAATTCAAGTGAAGAACTTCGTGTTTTGGTTAACAGTTGGACTTGTGTTTCCCCCAACCTGTGATACAAGATACACACGTGACTCCACAATACGGGAATACAACAACAATATGTTTTATAGCTTTCAGACTAGAATTTAATTTCAACACTGGCAGATTTAAGATTCCGTCTGTGAAGCTGACCGCCAACATTGTCTTTCTCTAAGAGTTTTCCCGTCGCGTCTTTTCACGCATACAACGATCTCTCTATTTCTATTGGGTTTAAGTCGTCTATTTGTTCTGTAAATATTCCCTCCAGTCTTCTTTCAGTTAGCCTGTCATGATAGGAGGATTTTTTGCAACTACTTTCAATATCGGCCTAATGCGTTTTGTCCCTCCAGCCATCCGGTCTAAAACAAAGAGGCAAAAATTCACCATCCTTGCTCAGACATTTTTAAAATTTAGTTTTATTATTGAAAACAAACTAAAAATCATTTGAGTATCTAATTAATTCTGGTTTTATTCCACAAAAAGTATATACAACGATTTGCTCTAATTAGTTCAGAATTAAAAAAAAAGCTTGTCTGAATCTATTATCTGATCACGATTCACTGGAGTGTATTTCCCTTTCTGCCGTGGGAATTTAATCAAAATCGTGTTTGTATACACTCCTGGTAGTGGAATTATGAACGCGAGTTGTAACACGAGCAATATCATTACCGGGAGAGAAAATACTACAAGTTGTGTGGTAAATAGTCATTTTTGCAAATTTGCTGTTGCTTTTCGATCCCAGCCAGAGGGAAAAAAGCTTTTCCACAAAAAAACGAAAAACCAATTATGGACGATGACTGCTTATTTCTGTCGCTATAGTGTTGTACTGTTTACACGGTGTGCCGAAAGCGGTGGTTCTATTCCGAATTACCAGGATAAGTAACGCCCATGTCAGTAGAAAGCTGTGCTGTCGGGGCAGCCAGACGGTGTCCATTTACTTTTAATGCTGAGAGAGGCGACAGTGTTTCTATTGACTCTCTGTGACTCTCCCACAAGGGATGAGTGGATGAAAAGGTGCGCTGGGAAACCGGAGAAGCAGCCACAAGTTTACCAGTATTAAAGCATTTAAGACCCTGCATTAGCGTGAATAAAACGCCACATAAATTTCAGCTTAAGAGATCAAGACCCTGCTCTCGGACCACGGTTGGGCGCTTGCAAATTCATCTTCCCCCATAAGATGAGCCAATGACCACTATTTGAAGACTTTGCGCGCCATAATGAGTTTAACCATTGTGTGCGGCATTGTGCGCCAAAGTTATCAAAAGATACCGGGGTCGTTGTAATATATTTCACATATCACCTGCATGGCTGACGTAGGGAGCTTGGTAGGATTACAGCCAACAATAGCGACACGCAAAGAGCTATCGCATACATCTTTCTGCAGTTATGTGTATAGATTTTCTAGTCAAGTCGCTTGACCCAATATTGACGAAACCTAAGTTAGTCATGGATCGACGAAAGGTAGTCACAGGTGTGTTAAACTTATGCAAGTTGTTGCTTGACGTGTTTTCACAGTTCATTGAGTATGGCTGTGTACATATACGAAAGTTAAACAGTTTAAGACCGGTTAAAGCTACCAGTCACTGTCAGCCCTCAAATTGACATGTTCAATTCAATGATAGAATCAATCATAGAAGACTGAACCAACATTCAACACATTTTTCCCCCGTTGCTGCTGGTATTAATAACAGCTACCTACACTTACTTGTCTGTCATACCATACAAGTCAATGAGGAATTTTTTTTACGCCTTTAGCTAGTCAATAAAACTACGAATTTTAACAAGGGAAGTGTTCATGATTCAACGTTGATATACCAACTACTTTCGTCGAGTGAATGGCCACATTCGGTTATTCAGTGGATCACACACACACACACACACACACACACACACACACACACACACACACACACACACATATACACACACAGACACACACAGACACACACACACACACACACACACACACTTTACTTTGGTCAAATTAGTTTAGATATTAGTTTCAAAGACAGGCGGCGTTTCTACTCTTGGCTTTCTACCCAACTGCATATAGGATCACAGTTTCTGCTCAGTCAGATCAGAGAAACTGTCCTTCATTCATGAAATGTTGCCTTATGTACTAGTATTGTCATGCCAGTTTAAGCAAATCTTAAACGTAGACAACCAACAGTATCTATGAACATAGCCTACCACCTAAAAGCCCGAACATGTACAACCACCAGTAGGTTTGACCATAGACTACTACCTGTATGTCTGAACACAGATTACCACCAGTAGGATTGAACATAGACTACCATCAGAATGTCTGAACATAAACTACCACCAGTAGGTTTGAACATAGACTACTACCTGTATGTCTGAACACAGATTACCACCAGTAGGATTGAACATAGACTGCCATCAGAATGTCTGAACATAAACTACCATCAGTAGGTTTGAACATAGACTACCACCGGTAGGTTTGAACAAAGACTACCACCTGTAGATCTGAACATTGTCAACCACCTGTAGATCTTAACATAGACTACCACCAGTAGGTCTGAACATTGATTACAACCAGTAGGTCTGAACATAGACTACCACCAGTAGGTCTGAACATAGACTACAACCAGTATGTCTGAACATAGACTACCATCAATACGTCTGAACATAGACTACCACCAGTAGGTCTGAACATAGATTACAACCAATCGGTCTGAACATAGACGACCACCAGTAGGTCTGAACATAGATTACAACCAATATGTCTGAACATAGATTACAACCAATAGGTCTGAACATAGGCGACCACCAGTAGGTCTGAACATAGATTACAACCAATAGGTCTGAACATAGGCGACCACCAGCAGGTCTAAACATAGGCGACCACCAGTAGGTCTGAACATAGGCGACCACCAGTAGGTCTCAACATAGATTACCACCAGTAGGTGTGAACATAGACTAGACTACTACCTGTAGGTCTGAAAATAGACTACCAGCTGCAGGTCTGAACACAGATTGCCACCTGTAGGTTTTAACACAGACTAGACTACTACCTGCAGGTCTGAACATAGATTACAACCAGTATGTCTCAACATAGATTACAACCAATAGGTCTGAACATAGACAACCACCAGCAGGTCTAAACATAGATTGCCACCAATAGGTCTGAACATAGATTACACCAGTAGGTTTGAACGTAGACTGGACGACAATCAGTTGGTCTGAACATAGACTACCACCAGTAGGTTTGACCATAGACTAGACCATCACAAGAATGTCTGAACATAGACTACCACCGGTAGGTCTGAATACAGATTACTACTAGTAGGTTTGAACATAGACTAGACTACCACTAGTAGATCTGAACATAGATCACTAAATGTAGATTTGAACATAGACTACAACCTGTAGATCTGAACATAGACTACTGCCAGTAGGTTTGAAGATAGACTAGACTACCACCAGTAGATTTGAACATAGATCACTACCAGTAGATTGAACATAGACAACCGTCAGTAGGCCTGGGCATAGACAACCGAACTAAGAAGTCTTAACACAGACATTCACAAATAGTTCTGAACTGAGCATAGACAATCAGCAATAAATATGAAGATAGACTCGCCAGAAATTCCAAACACGTGACATTCAACTAACTAAGTCTGAAAACATCAAAACAATACATACGCTTCAATTTTTGTGTGTGAAAAAATACATCTTGGAACCACCTTTCAATGACTTGTTCAGTCGGTATTTCACTCTACTTCGTGTTGATTTCAACACCACATACATTTCACTTGTCAATCATAATTAGAAATATCGCTAACAATGACAATGATGGTTGTTTGTGGACCAAGTTATGCTTCTTGTTTCAATTAAGAGAATGTTTTCAATGATGTGATATGGTTGACTTTTGTTTCGTGTACAAGTCTACGTGGAAATTTAGTTTTAAGGGGGTCAAGCTAGGCATGATGGACACAACATTCAGATAACTTTTGTCAATGGGGTCCAATTATAGTGGTTTTGAACGCAGACAACTAAAGAAATAGTGGAACGTTTCGAAGAAAAACGTTTCAGTCTTAATTACTCTAGTCATCGCAAAGCTTTGATAAAATAATGATAAAAAACCCAAACACGTGCATTAAGAACAAACAAACAAACATACTTAAATGAATTCCTTGCAAAAAGAAGGAATGGTCAGCTATTAAAATGTAGAAATGTTTAAGAAAATATTTTTTGCACTTAACAGTTTTTATTTTAAAAGAAAGTCTAGTTTGACTCAAGCATAACTTTTCGTATATTCGTATTTGGCCAGTCAATGGCCAGTCAATGTATTGATGTTCATAAGATGAAATCAAACAAAGTGGGTGGTACTTCGGTTACCATGGTTACTCTAGATATTAAACCCCTTCAGTTTTTGTATCGGGGATTTGGTCTTGTTAATGTCCCGGATACTTGGCACTGCCCGCAGACCAGCTTACTTATAGTTAATATTGTCTATATGCCCCCCGCCCCCCCCCCCCCCCCTCCCGCGAAGATTTCAATTCAGCGAGTTCCACTTCTCGAGATTGGGGTATACCCATGTGGACAGACGTAAATAAATTTTAGTTTTATTGTGTATTTTGATGTCAATTTAAGCCGTCACAACCAATTAACTGCTTGTATTGCTGAATTGAAAATAAAACAAATCTCACGTTTTCGTCTCATTCAAACTATTAAGAGCCAGATGTCGAGTTCAATTCAAGTTTTATCGATCGGGTTGTATATTTGAACTTTGTGTTCGTCTTCAACAACGTTGACCCCCCCCCCCCCCGTGATTCAACCATGCCAATGACGTCAAACTTCAAAAGGCGTAGGTTTTCTCGCAGACTTACAAGGTGAAATAACTTCCTAGGTAATGAATTTAGCGATTTTTCATAGCATTCTGTTCTGAAAATAAAGTAGAAGGGATAGGTATTGAGTTCTCATGCCAGAGGCTAGAATGGGATCATTCTATTTGTCTTTCAATTTGCCACCTTTCTTGCGAGTGCAGCTGCTGCGTTGTTGGATTGATGGTTCCGTCTTTGTACAAACGCTACCGTCTCCGACAAGTCGATACCAGCCCACTACACTATCTCCTTTCAATAGTACCCAGTAGTCACCGACCAAACTTCACAGGAAAAAAATCTCTAAATGCCTTCAAAGATTTACATCGATTTCTGCGCCATCTTTCCTGTGTTTTTTTCCTTGCTTACAAATCTGACGCTCGACCCAAGGAATCGATTGGTTGAGGGAGAACAAAAGTCGGCTGGTCCTATTCCAGTCGAAGTTACTAAGTACAGTATATGTGTGACCTGCAGCACACTTAGTAACGTATGTTTACAACTAACCATCGCGGTAAGAAAGTACTTATCGGAGTTGCCGATCTAGAGTGTTTCTTACGGCTAAGTAGATATTTCCTTCATTTTGATCAGCTGTTTGGTATTACAAGACCAATACTCTACATTTTGTTTATCTCCTAAAGGCCGATAAAGCAGCTGATATCGGAGCCTGTCACACACATCCGTTCGTTTTCTCTTCACTAATAACGATTGGAAAAAAGCTTTCTGCGGGATAAACTTGCTTACGCTTGTTTAACGGTAAAGCCACGGGGATTTGTCGTAATGTGAGAGCATTACAAAATATCAAATGAATGTTCTATGTTCAATATGAAGGGAATCTTTCATGACTATATTGATAACCAATTGGCTCTTTTGATCGTGTGTCGTGTTCTACATTCGAGTCACACGAAGTGGGGCGTGTATAAATCGAAAGAGATATTACATAAAAATGCTAACATGATAAACACATGTTAATATTCAAGTGAACAACATGGATTTCACTTCAACTTTTATTTCATGTGGACTCACAGAAAAAAACCCTCATCAAAATAGTTGATAAACTTCGCACACACAAAAAAACTGCCGATGTTAAAAGTGACTTAGATTCAAATCTCGTGCTTGCAGGTTGAGCATATTGAATTGAAATGTTTAGGCAAGATGTACGACTGAAAATCAATATGCTAGTAGATGCATGACTCTTGAGGCAAAAACTCGTTTTTACAACAGAAAAGATTCATTTTCATCAATCTCCTTGTTGTTGTTGGCGGCTCTTCACACGTGTTCTTGTCAACATGAAAGACCTGAAACACGTTGATGCTTGCGATAGCTAGACTTTGTCAAACACGGGTTATGACTTTTGCCCGCAAGGTAGTCCAGTCACATTTTATTGCATTAGCGGTATCGATCTGGTTAAGCAAAAAACAATCGTACAAGTGCTTGCGATTATGTGTTATCTTATGTGGAGATCTTCCAAGACTCCTACTCCTCACTAAAGTATCAGTGATTGCATCGAACACATACGAGTGTTGAAAACTATCTAACCGTGTTGTCGAAATTTTAAACAGGTCTAAACTGGAGACACGTGCGAGGTCGTGTTAATAGTAGAACATGTGCATGATTCAAGTCACTGGGTGACGTCAATTTGATGTTCATCTTGCGAGTTGTCAAGGCAATCCAGTAAAAGGTGCCCAGTAGAATGATGCATGTCTTTGTGGCAATCAGACTTCCGGAAACAATACGGTTTTCAGTCATATTGATCCCACCCTGGTGGTCATCTCGACCACAAACTGGTTTGCACCACACTCTTGCAGATTGAAATCATCGTCCATTTTTATCGAGTTTGCAAACCAGCACCAAATCAAGATAATTTATTTGCGAAATACACATAAAATATACTTTAACCAAGTTTATTCCAAGTATATCACTGTGTATAAAGAATAGGGGGAGGGGGGTCGAGGTCCTCTCCCGTAAAGTACAAAAATAAGTGGAACAAAACAAGGGAACTTTCGACTCTTAGATTTATTCACAAATCAAAAAGTAAACCATATAACTAAAGTTGTTTTCCCTTTGAAAACATAACCACAGTCTTGAAATAAATCTAAAAAAACAACTTTTGGGGGACGTTTTTGCTAAATCATGTAGTAACCATAACCCAAACCCTGGAGTTTGTGGAGTAGACGGGTTTAAACGTTTTCATTGCGTCTACATTATCGGCCGTACATTCCACCCAGAGGAAGTGTCGATATCTTACGTCCAAAACAATGTTCTAGTGAGAGTAATTTTAAAAACTTTTTAAATAGAGGATATTAATTTTCTCTTAATCCGGAATCAGTAGCAGAGTTTTAGAATGACATTCCAACTAAAACATTCACATTGCTCCAACCACAGATTGATCGTCTGCATATTTTCCTGTGGGATTATAAACTTTATATTCTAGCCTGTGGAATAGAAGATTTCCGGATCAAATGAGCATTGTTAGGTCTGAACCTGAGACGAGATTTCTTCCAAACCTGTCCAAATTCTTGACATTTTACCTATGGAAACATTATACTGGCATTCTAAGTAACGTTAAGGACCACAAACCACTCTCTCTGTGACCAATTTAGTTAGGTATTTGACATATTAGCAACTAATTGTTGGTGTTGGGTTGTCTTTGATATGTTATCAAACGATCAGTCTTATTCAATCCATGTCACCTACGTCGGAAACGTGTTTCTAAGATAATGTACTATGATGTACTCTTTCTCCGTAGATTGAAGTACGAAGTATTATATACCTGGACTGTGCCTCTGTATTCCGGTCACAGACAGATAACAACAGTTTAGAGTTTAGTATGAAATAAAGAACTGTTTTTCTTTTCTGGTAGCAGTCATTGGCTTTAATTCAAACATAGACAGGTAAGTAGAAATATAGAATACCAAAGACCTGTTCATGACTTGCTTTACATTCACAAAATGCTGCCCATTTTAGTTCAATTCAATTACCAACGATATGCTACTGATTTGAATCAATCGAACTTTTGTCGATTGACTTTCCTCTAACAATGTAGATACACTACAACGTCTACATCAACGTCTCGCAGTATTCTTAGTTCATGCCATGAATCAATCGAACACCACGGGTCCGTTTCTGATTCAAATCAAATATAAACTTACTGATTTGATTCAATTCATACATCACAAGTCTGTTATTGATTTGATTTTGAAACGCTACTACGGTTTCCTCCTGCATCCTTCTCCTGTTATTGGACAATTTCTGTTAGATGGTAATATATATACGTAATTATAAAATACATATCAATGACAAGATTCAATTCCAACACAACAGGCTTGTTACTTCACACATTAGTGGCCTTTTACTTACTTACTTACTTACTTACTTACTTACTTACTTACTTACTTACTTACTTACTTACTTACTTACTTACTTACTTACTTACTTACTTACTTACTTACTTACTTACTTACTTACTTACTTACTTACTTACTTACTTACTTACTTACTTACTTACTTACTTACTTACTTACTTACTTACTTACTTACTTACTTACTTACTTACTTACTTGATTATATTCTAATACCACAGGGTGACCTGTTACTGGTTTGATTCAAATTCAAACACCCCAGACTCGTCATTTGTTTTGTTCAATTTCAAATACCGAAGACCTGTTACAGATATGATTCGCTGTAAACATCAATGCCCAGTTAATGGATTCTTTTTATTCAAAATTGATTAAATTCAAACTCTTCAGACATGTAAATGATTTAATTTAATTATAACATCTATGACCTAATAACGATTTGGTCAACCGTCACATGAGTGACAGGTCATTGGTACTTTAAATTAATTCAGTTGGTGTTTGAGTTCAATTAAATTAGCAACAGGTTATTGGTGTCTGAATTGAGTCAAATCGGTACAAGATCGTTGGTATTTGACCAAATCGTTACAAGTCATAGATGTTTGAAGTTCACTTCAAATACCACTGCAACCTGTTACTGATCTGATTCAATACCATCAGTATCACAAACAGCTAGTTTTAAACAAACTCAAACACCACAGACCTGTACGTTACTGTATTGTTTCAATTTCAAAGACCACAGACCTGTTACTGTATTTGCTTCAGGATTTTAAACAACACATATCTATCACTGTATTGCTTCAATTTCAACCACCACAGACATGTTACTGTATTGCTTCAATTTCAAAGACCACAGACCTGTTACTGTATTGCTTCAATTTCAAAGACCACAGACCTGATACTGTATTTGCTTCAGGATTTCAAACAACACATACCTATCACTGTATTGCTTCAATTTCAACCACCACAGACCTGTGACTGTATTGCTTCAATTTCAAACACCACAGACCTGTCACTGTAGTGCCTCAATTCAAACACCACAGACCTGTTACCGCATTGCTTAAATCCAAACACCTAAAATCTGTAATTGGTTTGATTCAATCGAATTCAAATACCATCAACTTATAAATTATCACTGATCTGATTCAATGACAAACCACAGACCTATCTCTGCATTGCCCCATTCAAACACCACAGATCTGTTACTGCGTTGCTTAAATCCAAACACTCACAATGATTTACTATAGTGATTAGATTCAATCTAATTCAAACACCAACGACCTATCACTGATCTTATTCAGTTAACAAACCACAGACCTGTTACTTCACTGCCTCAATTCAAACACCAATGACCTATCACTGCTCTGATTCAGTTAACAAACCGTACAGACCTGTTACTTCACTGCATCAATTCAAACACCAACGACCTATCACCGATCTGATTTAATTAACAAACCACAGACCTGTTACTTCACTGCATCAATTCAAACACCAACGACCTATCACCGATCTGATTCAGTTAACAAACCACAGACCTGTTACTTCACTGCCTCAATTCAAACACCAACGACCTATCACCGATCTGATTTAGTTAACAAACCACAGACCTGTTACTGCACTGCCTCAATTCAAACACCAACGACCTATCACCGATCTGATTTAATTAACAAACCACAGACCTGTTACTGCACTGCCTCAATTCAAACACCAACGACCTATCACCGATCTGATTTAATTAACAAACCACAGACCTGTTACTGCACTGCCTCAATTCAAACACCAACAACCTGTTACTGGTTTTTTTATTCAATTCACACACACAAGTAGAAAAGTAAAAACACCAAAGACCTGTTACTGACTTGATTCGATTCAAACATTAAGTAGAAAGGTAAAACAAACATGTAACGCGGTAGAATCTACAAATTATGCGATTGAGGGATGGGACAAACATCATCGCCATTGACAGAGTACAATATGTCGGGCTATAGGCCTGCAAGCAACAAACGGCTGACAGAGTGCAATTCTTTAGACGCAACAGCCATTGGAATTGTGTGACATGTATTTGTTCAGTTCAGCCTGATGATAAAACATGCCTATAAACCCTCTGGCATTAGTAGATAAAGAAGATGATTCCATTGTATTGATAGAAGATGCATTTAGACAATCATCCTCAAGTTTTTACTGACAATACCGTTTGAAGCCTTTGTCTACCTTTGATTTCCGGTTAACTAGCGAATTACATCCCCAATCTCTTGTAAGCTTAACAATCTCTTGTGATACCTTTTCATTAAAACAATGCTTTTTAGTGTTAAATCTTGGATTACGTAGAGTCAAGGAATTTCACAGAGTATCTCAGCCACACAATTCTATAGCGTTCTTGTCTTCATTGTAGGTGAAAGTACAAGCAGGATTAGATGAATACTACTGATTAACTGATCATGCGATTTGGACCCTAAATCACGTAATAGAAGACTCATTTGTCAATATAGTACGATTTAATCAATACAACCTGGTAAAGAAAGTGGCGTGATTTAAATTGAGAAAAAGGGGATCTCATTTCTCATGTTGAAGCGCAAGAATAACATCACGTGACAATAGGCGATAGTCACGTGAACAACATTCGATTTTCCAGAGGGTAGGTCACATACCTTATTGTACCAGACTGTTGGGTTTCACCAAAAACGTTAAAAGAAGAAAATATCAGTTTACGTGAAAACGAAATGATTTCGACATCCAAACTATTTGTAACTATGACAATGAAAGATAATTTGTGAGCTGTATAATCCATACTTTTTAGTAAACTTAACATTTTTTTCAACTCAGCCCTGATTCTTATGCATCGCTTTCAAAGTTATATAAGTGTGAATAACTACCATTTCTGAGATTTTTCACAGCGTGAAAATGAATCAAGAGAATATTATACTTTCTACGTGAAATGTGAGTCAGATCGTTCTGCACATTACTATGACAGACAAAATTTAGAAGATTTTTGGAATTTAAAAAAAAATGAACGCATGCGCATAGCCGCAAGGTGTCCGACAGGAAAGTAATGGAAGGACATTCCTGTGTCTGTAAACGGTGCATCGGTGCGTGTGTGTTTAATGAGACCCACTTTATGAGTTAACAAACAGATAGTAAGTAAAAGTCGACTGTCAACAATAGTTATTTCAAACTAGAATACTATGACTGTAAGTTGACCAACTCCCTATCCTGCCACTTCGAATTACACCAACTCTTGGCAAGGAGGGCACGTATCACAGTCCGGTGAACGGTCATAGCAAAGAAGGAGATACTTATAAAACTAACGGAGATTAACGCTTATATAAATTACTGGTCTTACTGAAGTGGAAATAATCCAGAAGCTTACTAATTAGAACTAATTGAGTAGCCATCCCTGAGGCAGAAACATGTAATCAGTCAATCCCTCTATCTATGCTTATGAATCTTGGTCAAGTGTTTCTAACGAGGTGGACACTTGTCTCTCTGTCTGAAAAAACAGATGTCAGGTTTAGTTTATAGTGATTGGTAATTTGAATTCAAGCTCCATGGGTAAAATTATACCTTCTCACAGATAAGCCCCGTTGCTATATGATATATATACCTTTGTGCGTAGTTAATGTCTGGAGGAAAAAATAACGAAGTGGGTAGGAAGTTTGTGTGCTCTCCGTGCCACGTAGCCCCCTTCAATCGACTCCGTAACAAAAGATGTTCTCTTTTCACAAATACCAACTTAGTAGGCTTTAAGCTTTCTGTGAATGCGTTTTGTCTCGTACTGCCCATGCTTGGGTGGTTGATGCCTCTCCAATGAAGATCACTTCTCGTAATTAATTACTACTAAAGCTAAATACACAAAGAAAACTACTTCGTTGGTGTCCTGCCATTCAAATCCACTTTCTGTTTCAATTTTTTCAAGTGTGTGTCGCCAAAGGTAAGTGTCGGTAGTGTTCTAGATATGGCTACGGGCACTGCATTACGTCTGTCTCACTTTTCAGGTTTTCTCTCTTCGTGGTCTAAAACAGAGCGAATTTGCATCATAATCTAAGACATATGGTTATACGATAGCACTGTGATCGGATGCCATGGTTTAGTACAGATTATAACGACTTGTACGAAGTATAACAACAAAAAGAAACACACGTTGAGAATATGGAAATCTCTTCCACAGAGACTAAAGCGAATAGATGAGCTCTGAACAACACAACACAAAGAAATAATTTGACTTTGATTCATTTTTGAACTACAGTTTCTTTGAATACTATTTATCGCTAAATGAGACCGACAAAAACACAACTAACTGGTCGTCCCTTCATAGCAGAAATCATGGGCAGAGTTTTCAAAGTTACTGACTGAACATTTGGGATTATTGGTCGAAATTAGAGTTGTCAATTTGGAGATGAATTTTTTTACAGTGACTTATATCAACACGATAATTAAATATATATTCAAAATAATTGTACAGCAAAATGATAAAACACGTCCGCATTTTTATGAGGACAGGTATCGATATAAAATAAATGGCAATAAATAAACAATTTGAATTTTTAAATTGTCAAAGTTCGTACATATCTTGTATACATCGTTATTTCGTTCTTAATCAAAATTATTTGTACCAATTAAGATGGTCATTCTTGAATAATTACATACTCTGTTATGCAACGGCCAATGACCTTTGCTTTCATTTGACGGGATTGGACCTTGTACGACTGTCTGAAATGGACTGATTTTATAACGTAAGTAATTAGGCGACGTCAACAGATTCGTGATTTTGTGGTAGTTTTTCTTTCTTTGCTCAGAATTCCATCATATTAGAAATATTGTATCGACTGGATCACTTTAATATTCAGTAATATGTTTGATGACGGTTTGGACAGGTTGAGAGCATGAAATATAATTATTACATGCATTCCGTGCTAGTATTGCACAGGGGTGTTCGTAAAGACACGTATAATGCACGCACCCATTGATCAGTACCAGTAGAGTTGAGTGCCCACCACCGCGTCGGCGTGACAAAGCCACATCAAATTTGAACGGTTTACCTGCCCATGCCACTGCTTTATTTCACAAATCTTCACAATTTCATCTTAAACCAAATATATTTGATTCAGAAGATTGAATTATGTGCGAAAGTAGGGTATAATCACTGCGATGGCTTTGAGTTTGAGCTTGACAGAGTTGCGAAGTCTATATGCTTTTAGCTACCGTGGTCGGTCAAATATACTATTTCTAAAGCTACTAATGGCGCATTGATAATTCTATTACACAAAACACACACGTATTCATTTCTCGGTAAACACGGTTGCACAACGGATAAATGTCAAAGAAAATTGCTTTGTATGTTTTTTTCTCAATTGAAACGAGGCAATTTCAATATAATAATAATAGTAAAGTACTTTATAGTTGCAAAACCTTTTATTTGTTTCAAACAATTCAAAATCGGAGGCCGTCGCTGCACTGTATTGGTCAAGTTGTGTGTGTAGTAAAAGTAAGGTAAACTGAAAAAGAAGAAGAAAAGATGTAGGCCTGTCACCATCAAACATGAAACGCTTGCCAGGAATTTCTTTTGACGGAGAGATAGTGAGAGCAAGCGAAAGGAAATCGTGAATATAAATTTTACATCTCTTTTTTTTTCTCTTTTTATACGTGTCTTTAAAGGTGCAACAAAATACACAGCAGTCCACATAAACACCATGTATATGATTACTCTTTAGGATTACAATGAAACATACGGAACCCTAACACTCCACAGTATAGGTAACATGATGAGAGCGACAGGGGGCAGAGAAGGCGTGAGAAAATGACCCGTTTTAACTAAAGGTTCAATGTTGTTGGTTTGTGTGTCTGTCACCGTCAATCACTCAAAATTAGCAGTTTTGATGTGGACAATTACTTCAGCCTTTTGAGCAAATGACCGGAGTTGGTAGCAACCGTGCTATTTAGAATAGTTATAGGGTGACTTCTCATGTGTCAGTAATGGGCGATAACCATTGTCAGTGCAATCAAGTTAATTGCCACCGTTACCAACTAATCAGTGTGACTCAACTGAGTGTGTGAAGGCCAACAGTTGCAACGTCTCTTTGAAGGCTGTCTTTGCTGTATAATTAAACTGACATGTCACCGTTTGTTTCATAAGTTACCAAAACAAATTAAAAAACTTCAAAAGTTGGAAATTACAAATGAAAGGGATAATTGCACGGGGTTTTGTTCAATGTTTATTGTTCCAATTTTGGGGGTATTATTGAGGGTAACCATGTGGGGTAATAGTGTCAACCCTGGGGTGCCTAGAGTCGTAGGGTACACGCGATGAGAAGGATGCCAGACAATTTGTCATTAGCTCTGGAAAATGTTGTACATGGATGTCTCAATGGAATGCTATTTCGTCTCGAAACTTTTCCAATTTATGTAATAATTGTCTGCTCGCATGTCTAGGTTCTTATCCAAACTGGATATCATTGCCACTCAGCGATAAAGAATATGATCTTCAGCTTTTCTTGGTTTCATGTTTGTGATCTGTCGCAAACTTCTTTACTTGGTTCCATATGTTTGTGATCTGTCGCAAACTTTTGCCGAAGTGCGGGGGTCGGACAAACTTGACTTCCACACAGTCTAGCGAATCCACACATCGAGTCAAAAAATAAGAAGAGAAAAAAACCCTCTTCCAAACAAGCATAGCAGAAATTAACATGATAATCGGTCCTAATTGCCTTGATTGAGTTTTACCCTGTAAGCATTTAACAAGCCATTTAGCAGACACAGCGCTTATTGTTTTTCTTTTGGATACATTCACTTTCTATGACAGGATTGCCTAGCCTATATAAACCTCTATATTCTGCGTTCTACTTTGTGTTATGGCTCAAGTGCTTAGTATTGTTCGACTATGCAAATGAGTTAAACATTTGTGTTCTCATCCCGCTCTGCTAAGTATCTTCATAAGAATATTTCGATTCTGTTCCAAGGCTGAGTCACTATTCCATAATTCATACCCGATGTAAAATGTCATCGACAAACTCAGGTGTTATCTTCCTCTGTTTATTTGTTTAATTTGTACCTTTTTTTTGAACAGTAGGCACTAAGTAACAGGCATTTGCGCGCCACACTATTGGTCAGAGGAGATTTTGTTCTCAAACTTGCACGTCATCACAAACATCCTAATGCGTTGCCCTCCCTGCCTCTTAAGTCAAAGCCCGAGGCGTTGCGCTCCATTCATCAAAGAAGTATTATTGGGCAGTGGATACAACAAAAGATATTTGCATTGTAGATCAACAAAAGCCTTGCCCCAAGTCGTAACCAAGTCTCTCGGCGTACATCAGAAAAGTAAATAGTGAAAGTGTCGTCCACAGAACAAATACATTGAAACACCGCAGGTGGCCACAGTTGATAACTGCAAAACAACTGTTTGGATTTTACTAACCCAAACTTTTTTTGCACTTTGGTAGACAAGGTTTATTCAGAAAATGCTCTTGTGCGACTTCCTTTATAGAGAGGCTTTTATACTCTTCAGTTGTCTTTTGTATCGAAGTTGACCACATATTTGTTTCTTTACTTTCTCCCCGAGACAAACGAATAAAAAAAAACTTTCAAGGGTCATCAGTTTGATTGAAATCCACTTCTGTGTTGAGGTATGGCGGCTTGCTTACTAATTAGTAGCAACTACGAGGGTCAAAAGTCAACGCATGCCGGTGTGCTTCTGTCCTTTTTGATTGATGATTGAAAAAAAGGTGATGGACAGCGCCACCTTGCGGAGGAAGAGAGGGAGATAATATATCGAAACAACGTTGTCACAGTGCTGAACCGTTTTAGACCAGAAAACTTTCCGCCAAAGTTATTTTAGTTACGTATTAATATGTCGAAGGGTCCAGGTGGTTCATAGGTGTTTAGTCATATTCATGAGTGTTTTATATAGTACATGTAGTAATAAAACGATTCTGGTAGTTTAATCATTTGAAAGAAACAATCCTGTCAAAACATCTTGCACGCAGAAATGTGATTGAAAATAAATCAAAGAAATTGTGTGTACGCCTTTGTATGTATGTATGTATGTATGTATGTATGTATGTATGTATGTATGTATGTATGTATGTATGTATGTGTGTGTGTGTGTGTGTGTGTGTGTGTGTATGTATGTATGTATGTATGTATGTATGTATGTATGTATGGGTCAGTAGATATAAAATCACAGAAAGACTGTGGGTATTTGGTGGACGGGTGGGTGGGTGGATATGTAGTTGGGTGGTTGATGTGAATATTGGTAAATGAATGATTAAGTAGATATTTACATATCAATGTGTTTTATATTCATTGACTTGATATTATCTTTAAAATAAATTATAATTTGAAAACCAATCATGACGAAAACGAAAAAAAAAAGATGGTTCGGAAATATACGAGAAAGACCTAGCGTTTATTCAGAAGCATTGATTATACTTTGGATTTGCTTCGTGTAAATCGTTTACTGAAAATAGCAATTAATCATCACAGGTGAAAAAGTGATGTTTTTTTTTATCATTGGTGTAATCACATTGTACAAATGACTGAGTTCTAAATCCAATGTTAAGACTAGTTCTTCATGAAATTATTAATTAAGGAATTCTTAATTTCATGACCACGATCTCATCAATTTGCCAAGCACACACATTTCTGTGACGTTGTGATGAACTATCAGCCAAAGCGTATTTTCAACTGCTGCCGCTTAAAGAGGGCACTGAATGATTTACGACGATGGGATGCATTGTAAATGTCGGTTGTACAATGCATAGATTGAAACATTTTTAGTGAGGGAGGGAGGGAGGGAGGGAGGGGAGGGGAGGGGAGGGCTGTTGATGCATTATATATTCATGACACATGGAAGGGGTCATGGTCAATTTGACTTAGATACCAACAACTTTACTACTAGTTATAATTTACAACTAACATTTAAAGCGACACAAGCTTTATGAGATGTTTACTTGGGTGGTTTGCATAGACATAATTTATGGTCTGTTTTTGTAAAACGGAGGGGAGGGGTGGAGGTGAGAGGTGTCGGTAAAGTTAAAGTTGCTAAATATTAATATCTACTTGTGATATTATACTTACCGAATCATAGTTATAGTCATCTTTTGGTATTGGAATAATTTCAACAGTGCATTTCGGTATGATACTCATTGGCGATTCTATGACGTCATTTAGTAGATATATACTAAACGTCAGTAAATCCCAGATCACGTCATCTAGCTATAGTGTGCTTACAAGACCAAAAAACAATTTCGTTATAATGTCATTGAAGGCACATCGACATTCACAATATACTAGAATAGTTTACAAGAGTTTAAAGAGGCCATATGGATGAGGGTTGGGTATTTATTTATTTTGGAGTTTATCATAGCTCTTCCTACTTGAAAAAAATCGATGTAAAACAAGTCTGTGTTTGTAACTCAATACATTGCAAAAAGCGATTAAAATGTGTGAAAAGTGTTTTCACTGTACGTACAATAACAAACATTTTACACATTTATTAATTTTTTGCAATTTATAGAGTTACAAACAAGGACTTAACATATGTTGACTTTTCAAGTAGGAAACCATGATAGATAGTGTTATAATTAAAAAAATCCAATCCTCATCCATATGACATGGAAGTATTTTCCTCCTGGATAATTAAGCTCATGAACTCAGCTGGTTGGGAACTGAGTATCAATCAAATTTAGAATATTAGAGAAAATTTCAAACGATTTGTAGCAAAAAAGACTAGCGGTATCTTTAAAGTCACAATAGGTGTAATGTTATATTTTTTAGTTTCCATCTAAAATCATACCAAGATTCAAGAAAGGGGGTTTAAAGGGTTGGAGAGTCGTCGTTACTAACAATAGCGAATATTTAAAAAAACTATTGATTTTATTGAAAAACGTAACAAAGGTAAATAAAGACGCTGTTAGATGTGATTTGATAAAGCCATACAGACTAAGTTTGATACTTTGAACATTGTGTGTCTTTGAATGCAGAGCTTGTGATTCGCTACCCGCCGCAGAACCAGCACGTAAGCATGCATACCACACTATATCAAGTTAATGATCTTTTTCTTCTCCATTTCTATTTCAACCTTTAATACTCAGAGTCAACATTCATTCCGTATATCTGGCGCAAAAAATGAGACAGCCTACCTCCGTATATTCCTAATGTGAGCTCTTTGCAACTTTTTAAGAAATGGGTTCAAGATTTTATGTATGAGAAATGATCTGAATTAGAAGAAAGTGAGTTCGTTTATTTCCGATAGTCTGGTGTCACCCTACTTTCATTTTCATCCATATGTAGTCTGGTCAGATTTTGTCTTTTTAGTACATTTTGTCTGTTATGTATTATATTTTATCGCTCTTGTTATCCTTGGTGCAATATTTCATGTGTGAGGACCACAATGGAAATAAGTTGTTAAAACCTTTTTGTGTCATCCTCGGCAAAGGTATTCAGTGATGTATCTGTTTTGTCTTTCTTGGGAATGTGATAGTTGTATATCCGTTTTAGTTTGTGATTTACCGAATATATTTTGCCAAATCAAATCAAATGAAATCAAGTCAAATCAGTCATTTTGTTTTAGAAACTTGAAAAAAAAAAACACTTCATTTTCTTGTCCACGTGATTAAAATGGGTGATTTTAAACATGAATATTTAGGTAAATCATTCACATCAAAATAAGATTAGTAATTAAGAAATTCATTTTATATGATTTATCATGTTTTGGATTAATTCTCCTCCTATCAAAGCCAACATATAGAGTCATTTAGGACTGTGTTTACCTTTCAACTTTACTTACTACCAAACAAGAGTGACTATAGAGTTTCAATTAGGTCGCACGATGTTTTTAACGTTTTTGGTTTTTAATTATATATTTTACATAAACCAAAATACAGGCACTGATAGCGCGCAAGCATATAAATAATATATTTTATCTCACTGTGAACACAAATCTAACACCACTCTTGGATTCACAAGACAAGGAAGAGACAAACCCAAAACTGTTTTTGTGTTGACAGTAAGATAAAATGTAACATTTCATGTGCATGCGCGCTATCAGTGCCTGTATTTTTTTTTCTGTAATTCACACAAAACCCGTTGTGTGAGATGAGATGGAAAATACACCGTGCCGCCTACTTCAAACTCTATGGTCTTTCTGGCGTGGCAGTACCATGAGCTGCATACTTCTTATTCAATAACACACAAGCCAAATTGAACGCATTGAAACAAAAATATTTTTTTATTTTTTATTTTTTTATTTTTTTATTTTTTAAGTCTGGTGGTTTTACGTCATGACAAGTCGGGCCTATATCTGACTCACTATAGATTTGCGGTGAGTCAAAACATTATAAATTGTCATTACCCCCCCCCCTCCCAATTTTCATAGATTATGATTGAAGAGATACAATGATATTATTTCACAATTTCTCTTTCTTCATTCAGCTGGAAAATACTCGTCACCTGAGGGTGTGTCACTACTTGTCTAGCGACTCTCAGAGAAAGAAAAAAATATTGGCGAATGATATCTAATCATGATCATATTCTGTTGCATTTTATTGATAGATTCATATACATCAACACTTCGCCGTAAATACACATACATTTATATCTGTATGTTATGTTATGTTATGTTATGTTATGTTATGTTATGTTATGTTATGTTATGTTATGTTATGTTATGTTATGTTATGTGTCGATATGATTTAGAATGAAAAACGTCTATTGTAAAAGTGTGAATGAACGAACCAAAAGATTTCCTCTCAAAGAAGAAGTGTGCTGTCAGAGAGATATACCTAATTGAATAAATTTCCCTTTCTGCGGTCTCGATAATAAAATAAACCAGTGAACATTGCCTAAGGTAGTAGGTAGTGTACGAATGGTGTACAAGTTCAATATATGCAACGATTTTTTTTAAAGAAGTTAATAAGAATTGAAAATTAAGGTTTGGTCATGTTGACTACGTCATCAAGAACCGTGTAGCCATCATCATATTTTGTAATCAGTGTGAGGGTTTGATAAAGTATACGTACTCGATGACATTCATTTAAATTGATGAAATATTGGAAATTGGTAATATTATAATAATGGAATGTGGTTCATCATTATTTTCAATAAAATGAACTGGATAAAATAATACCATTATGTACGGTGGCCCACAAGTGTTGACTTTTTAGTATTAGTGTTGATACTTGTTGGCCACAGTATAAGTGAGATAATTGATATTATAACCATTTATGTATTTGCATATAACCTGATATTACAATTGAAGTGCACCTGTATACAGAATATTTAAACTAATGACCCGGTGCGACGATACCAACCGTTTAGGGTTTTTTCCCGAGAAAGAGTGAATCTGAAGTACTAGAAATCAAAGATGAGTGGGGTATAGGCTCTGAAAATACAAGTGCAACAAAATAAGAACCAGTAGTAGTGAAATTTAATGTCGTCTGCTGACTCTTCCAGGATCAAGAATACGACACGTCATAAAAAAAAGATAAGCCAGACCGGGAATTCTTTTGAACTAATGAGTACTTAGTCTGTAACGTACGCCGTCACGGTGATGGCGCCTTCACACATCGGTCAATCTCTGAGGCCGGGGAGGGCGGAACGACACGATGTAGCTTAGTCTAAGTGCTTGACTTGGAGATCCTGGAAAAAATAGACTGATAACTATTTTACCTCTGATTTTTCCCTTCAAGTCTCTAAGCACCAATATCTAAGAATTGCAGTGTTTGTCATTTTTCAATGTGATTAGATACAGGTTCCTGCTGTGTGTGTTGTGTCTGTTATTATTAATCCATAAATGTATCTATCTTTATGTCAAAAAATCCACCATCGTGTCCCATGAGTAAAACGCCAAAGCAATCGTGTTTCTACTGTTACTGCATCTTTAGATAGAAGGGGTTCACGGACAGGAGTAATCCTACGCTGAAGAGATGTAAATTCGGCCATCTTGTAGCGTTATCGTACAGAAATATTATTACGGACAGAGTTACAAGCACTTATGGTGGTAAACTCAGGAATTATGAGAAATAATACACTGCAATAGGAAAGGCCATGTATACCGTTGAGGGCAGTAGAGTGATAATACAATGTTATGTTTCCATACAAGATACTATCCGGATATCGTCCACAAGTGAAGATTCGGACATATTTTCTTGCTGTCTGCCTTTAGTCTCCCGCCAAATTTACACATAATAAAATTGTTTTTCTGTATTATTTAATTCATATCTCATATTCATATTAATAAAACCAGAAAAATAGTCAGTACTAATAAATAAAATTGTGTTAAAAACGCTTTTTTTGAAAAAAAAATAAGTGACGAAATTGACCGAAAATTTTCGAATTGGAGTCTAAATATTCTGCAAGCATGTGTCTGACATGGGAATGCGATTGGAATACTGGTGGATACATTTGTAGACTGCGGGCCGATGGTATATTTGTATCTATCTATGTACATGTAGTGGTCTGAGGGTATAACTTTAAGAGTTCTATTAGTAGAACGAAAACACCCATTGGTAAGCGTTTATTTCATTAGTAAAGTATGGTCGAACACTGTAGGCCGTAATTCCGACTAAATGGACATTCACGGTTCGTATAACCATGAAAATGGTAACATCTCATACTGTACGTGATATTTACGATTCCCAGCACTACAAATTACACACACACACACACACACACACACGCACGCACGCACGCACGCACGCACGCAATCACACACACGCGTATGTGTGTGTACAAACAAATGCACACACAGACAGACGCAGAGCTAGAGACAGACAGAATTGATGAAGTATATTTTGAGTACCGTGTCCAGAGACAGACAGACAGACCGTACAGACACAGACAGACAGACAGACAGACAGACAGACAGACAGACAGACAGACAGACAGACAGACAGACAGACAGACAGACAGACAGACAGACAGACAGACAGACCACATAACACGACACAAATCAATATTGAAAAATCAAAAGTAACATCCGATGAAGATCGTCCCTTTTCTGTTAGGACAGATTTATTTTTAATTTCATGCTGAAAGATCTTGCAACGTTTTTGGTCCAATTTGATACAAAATATAACATTTTCCCCCTTAGATTACGTAAGCATGCTAACCTCCTATACTATATAATAGACTCATACACTTGATATAAGTAAAACATTGATTTGGCACCTATTAAACCATAATCATGGTGTCTCAGTTTAGACGAATTCGAAAAAATACATAACAGATAGTTTCATAAGTTGTATTTAGTCTCAGAAACAGTGCAGGAAGACCTTTGAAAAACATAAATAGTTGACGAAATTTCTTAATAAATATAAGTACAGCACCACTTTGTTTGAATACTGTCCACTGATGTAACTTTCTCAACATCATTTTCGCAGGAGCAATTGTTTACGCCACGAGTCATAAAATAAATTAAACAAAATAATTTCGAAAGCGCTTGTTGAGGGCGCAGTGTATATCTGCTGACACATGTTGTCTCGTGTGTGTGGAGAGTTTGTAATCTTCAAAAGGTACATCCGAGTCGTGGTATGTCATCTTGGGACGTCTCGATCTCCTAGCCTGAATCTGGTCATTAAATTGCCAGATTTGTAACTACACTTCGGTGTTTCGATGGCTACTGGCCTTCGAAACCAACTGTTCATTAACTTTGTGTGCAGAAAAAGTTGTTTGGTATTTCATTTGTCACTTAATAACATACAAGGACAGGAAAGAAATTTGATATCACTGGATGGAAATACTTTGCTAGTATGGTGAATTTCACATCCAAGGCAAGGCTTTCGTCGTCACTTGCAAGCGTCAAGACGTCTAAATAATGTGTTAAGACGTCTAAATCACGTGTCAAGACGTCTAAATCACATGTCAAGACGTCTTCATCTGTTGATCCGACCATGGTGATGTTAAACACTCTCAGCCATGACGTTACGTCTTCCAAAGTGTTGCCCACATGATAAAGAAGGATACACTGCAATACAACAATACTGTGTTATTGTGTCATCACTAATTTTCGATGAAAAAATTGCCTAACCCCCCCCCCCCCTCCCCACTCCGAAATAGTTTCACTACAGGATGGCTCATGCAAATAGTAATATATTTGCCGTAGTGTACTTTGATGTATTGTCTGCCTAGTGGTAGCTCCACCATTTTGAGGGTGAATACGCAAGGTGTACTTTTAAGTAAAAGTTCGCATTTTGATATTTGTTATGTTATGTTATGTTATGTTATGTTATGTTATGTTATGTTGTGTTATGTTATGTTATGTTATGTTATGTTATGTTATGTTATGGTATGCTACGTTACAGAAAACGTCGTCGTTGTCCACTTGTAGCGTACATGACGTAGACCTCTGTACATCAATATGATAAATACATTGTCTTTCTACAGCGAGACTGCTATTGTAGACGTGATGACGTGCGAATGCCTATGGAGCCTTCAGTATTTACAGGGGGTAGAGGAATCGCGGGGGGGGGGGGAGTCCACATTTTACAAACCTGTACTTTGGGGAGGATCATATTTTCCATTACAATATTTGGAGAGGGTCACAATTTATAATCCATAGTTTTGTGACCAAATTGAAGATTCAATTATTGTCAATTTGTTTTGTATGTTTTGAGATGTAAAAGTGAGATGAACACTCAACATTTATTTTTACGAGTACTTTACATGCCAAAATACAAAAATAAAAATACATATATTGTAAGAAAATTGTTTAATAAAACGATGCATTTTGTTGAGTGTACCCTCTCACCTTATCACTCACACTGTCCGTGAATGTTGTTGTTAAAATATGATGGTGATGGTAGCAGTGATGATGATGATGATGATGATGATGATGATGATGATGATGATGATGATGATGATGATGATGATGATGATGATGATGATGATGATGATGATGATGATGATGATGATGATGATGATGATGATGATTTCGTTTTGAATGTCATAGAGAACACGGACAGTGATACATGTACTGACTCAAGTAGTACCAGTGAGTCAGATTAGAGTGACACTGATAATGGCAATACTGAAGGTGAACGTGATGATGATGATGATGACAATGATATCAGGGAACTTTTACAATTGACCAGGTCAGGCAGAGTATGCACAACATGGAAAGCACGTTTTAGATACTGACTAGATTGTGTGTGATTATAAGAGAAAGGTCACTAGCCAGTCTTTTACTGTTTGTCACTTTATATGTACAAATATTGCTTTCTAATGCAGAGTCAAAATAATTTAATTTGTATGTATACATATAATGGGAATATTGATTAACGTTCAGTATTATGCAATTGTCATGGGGAGGGTCATGTTTTACAAAATGGGACAAAGGGGAGGGTCACTTTTTACAAATGGAGAATGGGGGGGTCACGTTTTTCTTTACAGACCATGTGTGATTTCCTCCGCCCTCCCCCTTGTAAATACTGAAGGCTCCCTTATCTAGAAAGACATTTTGAATAACTTGTGCATGCATTTTATTACACATACATGGAGGAAGGGTTACACTATAAATAGATCAGGCCACTATAGATAGTAGTTAGGTAGGTATTAGGGGGTGGCGTCTAACTAGGTGGGCATCTTCTTCACTCAGAACTGACCAACTTCTCTTAAACATCAACAGACATCCACTCAGGGTTTATAAATAACTTTCTTTTTAAAGTGTGTCCTGTCTACTTACATCGCCCAGAACATGAGGCAGCCACATACACCAATACATTTAAGCCGTACGGATGGATGACATACTTCACACAGCGCTGAATCATCTTGTCTTGGTTGGGATATCACCACAGGGTTTAGTTTAGAAGTTGTCTTATTTAGAGGTTTCATCTTTGCTTTAACAGTGACAACTACAATAGAGGAACACATCTGATAAAAGTCGGTTCTTATATTTCACAGTTCATAAAAGTATATTTGTAGATACAGATAGGCGAATTTTCTCTGTCAGAATGTCACATTAGGGAGCGATCAGTTTTTTTACGGCCGGGGGAACGGTAAATCGGGGGGGGGGGGGAGGGCACCTTAATTTGGGACTCAAAGAAAGGGGTCATTTTTACAAAGTGAATAAAGGGGGGGGGGGTCACCTTATTTTCAGCAACTGAACGAAATCATGAACCACCCTGCTGTACTTAAATTTCCATACAACAAATGTATGTGCATACAATAAACCATAAACAATGGCTATAAATATATGTTCAATTATAAAATAAACTCTTTGTCTCTTGATACATCCCAAGCATACGACACGGAGTCATAACATTGCACCTTTTAAGCAACAGTTTTGTTAGAAATGACTTCTCAATATTGCAGGCCATGAGTTGCATTGTGTCATCATGTGATATAAAAACTTGCATGTGTAGCTGTACAAAGAACAAATGAAATACCTTGAAATTTACTGGATGGACTGACTCTAAAATCTGTGCCTCCATTGACCTGAACATGTTGAATAGCACACAAACATAGCCAATAGAGACATGTATGTCTAAATGGTATTTGACCTCCACTGTGCATGTTTTCCCCAAATTTTCTCATTTTCTACTTGATCTTTTTTATCATTAGTCGTATGACTTTAAATGATTTAAACTTTTGAAACCCTAAAATTAGTGATACTTTTATGATATAACTAAGTTGTGTTGTACTTCTGAATGGTGCTCTAAATGGCCTCCAAATGGTGTTCATTTTTCAAAAAGCTCTTACCGTGGGAGGGGGACATAGCAGGCGGGCGCGCACGCACGCACGCAAGCAGCGTGCACTTCTCCCCATACTGTTTCCAGTTCTCTCCCTACTTTGAAACTTACTGAAACCCCTAGGTTTACAATATATTAACTCCATTTCTAATACTGTACTTTACAATTAGCTGAATTAATCTATAATCATGGTAATAGTTCACTCAATCTAAGAGATATCCTAGAACTTCACGTTTGGTTACTAAACCATGAATATTTTGCATGTCCATGAACAGACAATCATACTTCTCATAGGGTTCCTGTCTAGTAAAGAGCTTTATACATGTGAAGCAATGGATTTGGGACAGCAATTTACCAGATACACTTAAAATTACTGTAAATGTAACAAGTAAAATTAACTATGCAGTGTGCTGTATTGTGCTCTGAGAATCTAGAGTGTCTTTTGCAAGCACAAGAAGAATATTTCTTGTCAACAGATGTCGGGGGGGGGGGGGTTCAGTGTGTTTTTTATTTGTCAGAGGGGGGTTCAACTTTGGATTGTTTTGTGGATGAATCACAGTGGGTCACTATTTTTAAGTACAACATGAACAAGAAGTCACCGGTCCACCCCCGGCCGTAAAAACTGATCGCTCCCTTACGCAACAAACATTAATTGAATCATAAAAACAGGGCTGTCTATCATTGAACACAGTTCGATATTTGTAAATATGAAACATATTGCGAAACTGAGTTAAAGAGATCTTGATCTCTTCAACTGTCAACAATGCTGACGCAATCAAATAAAGGTATTTGGGGCTCCTAGCTTTGTTTATTTCCCATAATGCACCGCCCAAGTGTAAAGAAGGCCTCTTATGGGCAAGATTTGCTGATTTAATAGCGAGGTAATGGGATGCAGAATTGGTGACAATGAATATTATAGGTCTCCTCATTATAAAGGACCGCAGCTACCTCGCCCTTGTTCCCCTAACTCAACGCACTGTACTCACCATCTTTATAATCCGGACCATCGGGACTCTGAGGACCCTTCCTCTTCTTCTCTGCCTCACAACCCTGCTTGGAGTTAACTTCTACTAAATTCGGGGTAATAAGATTAGCTGAGATTGGATCATGACGTTCGACACTCGACTTTGCTTCAGTTTGATTTGATTTGAAAGAAACGAAATATTCTTTGACAGTTTGAAAGACTTGATCGGCGGTTGGTCTTCTGTGATAATCTCTGACCATCATACGATTGATAAGGTTCCTCACAGCTGGGCTGACGGCAACTCGGTAGTCCAGAGCACGCACCGCATTCGGATTTTGATACATTATTCTGCCTATATATGGTGCGTCAGAGTCATAACTTCGCATTGAAAATGGACAGTAATAAAACAGAGCAACGAGTTCATTACACTGCGAAGCAAAGGGATCCACCTCTCGTTCTAGCATAGCCAAATATATAACAGCCAATGAAAAGATGTCTACTTTACTGGTATAGTGTTTCTCATACACCTCAGGGGCGATAAACGCTTCGGTACCTGCTCCGTAACTGGCGTACAGCTGTAAATTTGTGGTGCATTTCAAAAAGTTGTCATCGCTCTTTGTATTGGCAAGGTTAACTCTGCGGTCGATGTTGGCAATCTTCGAAATTCCGAAGTCCGTTACTTTGATAACGTCGTTTAGACCGTCTACACGACAAACTAGCACGTTGTCGGGTTTTAAGTCGCGATGAACGATATTATTTTCATGTAAAAAGTTGACGGCATCGGCTATCTGCATCATGAACTGTGAATTGACATATCGATCACATGGTCTGTTGAGTAAGTACTCCTCTAAATCGCCTCCACTGCAATAATCCATAACGATGCATATATGCCGTGCCTCTAGAAAACCGTCGTGGAATTTCACTATGTGATCATGGTGGGACATTTTACCAAATGCATCCAGTTCTTTCATGGCACTGGTTTCTGATTTTCTGTTGCCAAGCTGTATTTTCTTCAGCGCAAACGACGCCCCTTCCCGGTCCTTGACAAGGTACACGTTACCAAACGCTCCAAAGCCCAGTAGACGGACCTCCGTGTATTGAGATGACATCTGGCTGCCGTAAGGAAAGTAGAAATGAAATTCATGAGCGCATTTGTATCATTTATATCTATATTATTGAAACAGTCAAAATGACTAGAGTGTAGTGAAGTAAGACTTATATATTATTGACTAAAGGATTAAACACGGGATTTAAAAGAACCCACACCATATGTGTGTGTCGTCAGCTGGTTACTGCCTATTCATAAATATGTATTGCAGCAAACACCTATGGAAGTCGTGTCAAAATGCTATAGTGAACTCACGGAAGTCAGGATTAGCCACGGTGAATTCATGATTGTGTTAGCCGTCTCTCAACAATGGATTCTCGATTGTAGATGGCCAACAGAGAATAACAGTCAATAGATAGCCAGGGAGACTTTAACTAACCTATTGTACATCTCGTTGTATGCATTTACCTGCCAGCATGAGAATTCCATGTTTATTAAAAACACGTACACATATACGTATCTATAGTCGTGTTGTTCTTTCATTGCCCACTGTATAGTTATTTGCCTACAATACTAGTTAATTCTGTAACAGGCCGAAGGAAGTAAGCCATGAAACCTACAAATCATCAGATGCATAGACAACTAATGTTTTGCACACGTTAAACGATATATGTCAGGCCTATCTATCTATCTATCTATCTATCTATCTATCTATCTATCTATCTATCTATCTATCTATCTATCTATCTATCTATCTATCTATCTATCTATCTATCTATCTATCTATCTATCTATCTATCTATCTATCTATCTATCTATCTATCTATCTATCTATCTATCTATCTATCCGTCCGTCCGTCCGTCCGTCCGTCCGTCCGTCCGTCCGTCCGTCCGTGACGATTTTAAATCTTGTAGGGATCATATCAAAAATGACAATTTAACATCGTCACAAAACGTACTATAAATTCTCCACAACATAGATTTGTGTAAAATACGGCTAGTGACGTCATGGGATCACTTTGTGTTGCAGTGATATTCTTACAAGCTGAGGTTTTAGCATTCATAACTTTTCAAAAATAGAATAAAATGTGGTACTTGAAATCATAGAGGGCGATGAAAGACTGTGAGACTAGTCAAGTCATCTTGTCCACGGTAAAGGGAGATTATAGTGGTACACCTGTTTTAGCTGTGGGCACGCACGTACACATCGTATATGGTATACTAACACATCACAGCAAACAAGTTAATTCAATCAATCACGAGTGCATGCGCAATAAAATATATATATTTTAAAACAGATATTTTCTTATTACATTAGTATCTGATGAAAATAACTTTGCTGAGAACTCTACACAGTAAATGAAATTGTTCTAACAAATCCTGTCAAACCTCAGGATCGGTAAGATCTAGGTTGGTAGGTATGTATGTATGTAGGTGTACGTCACGACTGCCTCTCTGTCTGTCTGTAACACAAAAAAACCGCACGCACACACACACACACACACACACACACACACACACACACACACACACACACACACACACACACATATATATATATATATATATATATATATATATATATATATAATATGACTATAATATGACGGACTCCCGTTCACTTTTCAGTACTAATTGCATTATGTCTCCATGGCTGTTCTCTCTTGTAATCACGTTAATTGCCTTGAGCCATGCTTTATTAAATTATATTGTAGCACAGAATTGACAAGAACGTTCTCCGAGAGTTAGCAACGAAACGTTAGAAATAAAATGAAGACAAGTTATATGAAACGTTAGAAATGAATTAGACAAGTTATAATATATATTTTTTTAAATTCTTCTTCTGAAACGTATTCAATGTCATATTCAAAACTGAAAAAAAAAATATTTTAACGAAACATATGGCATGTAGCTACGTTCGATTTATACGATAAAATATAACATGAAATAAACATGATACGATTAAGTAAAAGTAAAATTAAATTAAAAAAATACCCCAACAATCTGCTTAAACTGACACACTGTGCATCAGTTTGTAGCTTTTGTGATCTAAGCTTTATTTCCAAATCTTGCCATAGTAGCTTTACATACACTAGTATATATGGTAACGATGTAGGGACCACTGTGTACATGATATCGTTAAATACAAGACACGACTTACAATGCATGCCACTGACTTGATATTTATATGGCCCCTGGCACCGTTAAAGCAGACTCGCTTCCCTAGTACGATAACTGGCTGGTTTTACGTGTATCTAAGTATAGTATTTCTGGAAAGCACACTCACCTCTCTACGACGACTAGATATATATTGTGTCCATGCTACTGTTAGTATAAAACAAAACCAATGTACATGTATATCCTGATTGAATCCCGCCATATATACCGGTCTCAGACGACTCGTGCGAACTGATAGAAATAAATGAAAAAAAAAATGATATAAAGTGACTAGTTCTGTTGATAGCGTTCTATTTTTAGCTCACTTTACAATCACGGTATCCTTTTCAGATATAATCCCGTTGGGGATTAGCAAGAATTAAAGATAGCCGAAAAGATGTTTGACTAAAAAAATATATTTTTATGAGTTGATATCTAGCTACATAATTATAACACCGTATTGAAATAGTTAAAATAACATCGAATTACAAAAGATGTGTCGTTTTTTTTTCCACTTATTAAATTTTCGCACAGCAGGCTACTGGTAGAACGGATTAAAACAAGCCCTACTTACATCGTACGTGTACCTCACTGAACCGGGTGGACTAGTTGACACCGCTGCCATAATTCCATAAAAATTGTCCATACATCCGATAAATACAACGGGGTTCACTCAAATGACATGCCGGTCTCTTTGAGTTTTACGCATAGACAAACGACTTTTAAACTGACGATGTGCTTTATGGCACTCGTTTAAAAAGGAAAACAGGTATGTCGATTTTGCGTGCCAGGCCAACCACTGGCACCACTGAGTCGCTTCCAAGTCAACTACCGGCTGTTGCAACCAAACTACACGCGAATGGGCTATAATTCAACCTGTTCTATAGGAACACCCAAAGGACTGTAGCTAAGCAACCACAACCGCACAAAAGTGATTTCCCATTTAATATTTACATGAGTTGGTTTATTAATATCTGACCTTTGAAAATTAATATTTCATTGTTTTCTTGCATTACTGTAAGCGTTATGCATAGGTCGGTATATTAGTGAGTCCTGTTGTACAAATTCTTACAAAATGATCCATGAACATTGTAGTTTTGTTCATACCAATAATAAATTGTAAGTGTGTGTGTGTGTGTGTGTGTGTGTGTGTGTGTGTGTGTGTGTGTGTGGCTAGCTGCAGCGTTGCTGGTTTAGAAGTCTTACATAGGATTATGAAATAAATTATTTTGTAAAATTGTGCCCTGTCAGCGAAAATATGGAGATTGCAATAACGTTGAAAAATACGGCACAGGTACTAGGTACAGACAGAATCACGTATGTAGATTAGAGCACGGTAAAGAAGTGTATACAAGTATATGCCGCTAGCAACAAAAAGACAGCACGCAGAGATCATGTAAACGGTGATGAATCGATCAAGCGATCCACCCATTATATGCTATCTTTGACAAAATGTATATCACAATGAATGAACAGTTTTGCACGTATCATTGATAATAGTTTCATAAAAAAACCGTCATGATAAATTTAGATATCAATTTTGTGTACTTCAGTACATTATTAAGAGTCAATGGACAAAGCACACAAACCTGTTACAAAGTATTAGCTCTTCTCGCTTCCACTTCATACTATTAACAGCGGATAAAATGATGATTGTATGTGGGTTTCACGCCTGGGAATGGTAGCATTGAAATATATAGCGGAAGAAAATGAGCGTTGACGCGATACGTGTGAAGTTACTTGTCTACCCAATCTGATGGGTGAAAGCACAGGGGTGTGTAATATTTCATAGATTGTTGTTTTCTTATTGCTCAGAATGCCGTTTTCTTACGAAAATATTGCACGAATCTTGCTGCTACAAATGTATCAATCTCTGTACTACGAAGAAATATTCTTCCCCTTACATGTAGGAATATATAATCAAAAGGTTGTTATATTTAGTCTGTAGACCTGGAAAGCAACAATCTATGAAATATTACACGCCCCTGTGGGTGAAAGTGGCTATAGATATCTTTATTTCCCTCTATTTACATCGTTTCGTGTCGTTTGTTTTGTTCCGGGTGATCGCCTCCTTCCCACCGTGCCGATTGGTTGACGAAACCTTTCAAGATCCTTGACATTCAAACGATATTTTCTATTACACAGGGTCAGATTGTGGGAAGGCGGTGATCACTCGGAACAAAACCAAACTACACAAAACGATGGAAACAGAGGTAAATAAAGACATCTAGCTAGCCGCTTTCACGCACTACATCAGATTTTAATCAGATCGTTGTCTACCGGTCCCTGTATCTGTCATAATTATGTAATGACGTATCGGATACTGGCTTCTTTATTGAAAGTCAAAAGCAAATATTAGCTAAATAGACGTAATATCGAAAAACGGATAAAAAAAATGTCGTTATGAATATGTACAACATTACAACACACGTTTATAGGTTTGTTGGCTAATTAACTAATGAAACCACATGCACAACTTACGGATATGCGATGATGTAACAAATAACTGAGGTATTTCATCCACATATTTTCTGACAAGCAATATCGTGATTAAATTCATAATTGTCAAAAAAACCGGAAATGTTATTTTTATTGGGTATTTATTTTGGATTTTCAATTTATGAAACAATTTTATCGTGGTGTCTTACTTGAAAAATCAATGTGAAACAACATACGCCATGTCTGTGTTTGTAACTCAATACAATGCAAATAGCTAAAAAATGTGTAAAAAACCACTTTACATATTTATCTTTTGCAGTTTATTGACTCAAGAATTACAAACACAGACTTGGTCTATGTTGTTTTATATTGATTTTTTCAAGGAGGAAGACATGACAAATTTGTCCAAAATAAATATACAATCTTCCTCAATATGGCCAGTTTAATTTGTTGACATTTATGGATCTTTTATTTGAAAACGTCATAAATGACACTGGCTCGTAACTGATTGTATTGTTACAGTAATAAATGCACTATTTTTGCTGTAACTGGATAAGCTCAATTATTATCAGTGGATAAGAGAGCCTTCAGTAATTACAAGGGGAGAAGGCGGGGATTAAGGGGGGGGGGGTGTCACTTTTTACAAATTGGTTCATGGTAGAAAATGGGATAAGGGGAGGATCACGTTTTGCTTTGGCTCATTTTATTGTCTAGTTTTTCATTTTGGGGGAAATTTGGCATTCCACTGCTGTCACATCGGTTAGGGATAGGGTTATGGTTAGCATTAGGTGCGGTGTCAACCAAATAGCTGCTGACAACCATATAGTGCATTAATTGTCAGGGGTGATATGAGGAGAGAATCAAAGTCAAAGTGTGTCTCACATGAACAGTTGGGTATTAAAGATATTAGGGATACTGTTGTGGAGATGTTGACCACGGTCCTGGCAATATTGGAAGTGTGTCCATTTAGTGTTTGCATGGATGTATTAGGGGGCATCCTAGTACATCCATGGTGTTTGGGAGTTACTCAGTGCATTGATGTATCAGGGGACACCCTAATAATAATCAAAGAAGGATTTCCTAGGTCAATATACATATTGCAGTTACTAAGCATCAGAGTTGTTATCAAATTTGAAATGTCCAGCCTAACCACAACACTGAAACTAAACTTATTACATGGTTGCTATGTTCATGGTCATGGTTGCTAGGAATTGATATGATTATGTTGGCCATGCTCATAAAGTTCCTTATAACTATGTCCATATACACAATTTCCAAAACACTTCAGGTATGCAGTTGCTGTGGGTTTAGTTATGGTTGCCATGGACTGCAACACTAAAGGTATGCAGTTGCTGTGGGTTTAGTTATGGTTGCCATGGACTGCAACACTAAAGGTATGCAGTTGCTGTGGGTTTGGTCATGGTTGCCATGGACTGTAAATAGGATAATGAACTACCATACTTGTTCACTTAGACCAGTAACTGTTATCTGTTTTTCCAGGAAGACTACAGCCACATAGACTAGTGTCTACTGGCTAGCATGCATATGGTTGCTACGATTTCAATATTGTTATAAATGTGAAATGCTTACATAGGCACATTCCTTGTAACATCCCTAACAAATGCTACTCTGTGGTTGAAAACACAGACACTGTGCAAAGAATATATAGACGTTTTTCCACCGATACACATCTCAGATCTACACACAGCTAAATAACTTAAATGGTGTGCTAATCATTTAGTAATAATGTTTTTTATTTAAATTCAATTCAAAAGTAATCCATTTGCATTCTAACTGAACAGAGAGTTTATTTCATTTAATGTTAGATAAAGATTTCAAAACACAATTTCAAATTTCAAAATTACATTTGCAATCATTCTTGTGGTTGATCATGTGATGAGTGTTTCTTCAAAATACTTTTATGTAGTGAAAGTTCACGTCCCAAATGGGGAGAGTCTGGCTTGACTTCATCACCCATACCTGGAAATTCACTGTCATACTCTGAAAAATGAATTGATAATGAGTTGAATGATTGATTGATTTATCTATAAACCATCCGACAGGCATTGCTCAATAACAGGAGGAAGGTTCAGTGTTAATGCAGGAGGAAACTGGAGTACCCAGGAAACCTGCGTTGTATGGTAGAATCAAACTGAATGGCACTCTTCTTACTTACAGCATGGTAATCTAATGAAACACTGAATGGGTTCAAACGCTGTGGTAAGAGGCAAGTGGTATAGCCATATTACCACAGACAACCCTAAGATTTTGTATTCAGAAGGGACTAGTACATAAAGCAATTTGTGTTGAACAATTCATCCTCTGAATAACTGTAACTTAGCATTTCATGTCATGGGCCAGTAGTTTGTAAAGACTATTTTTGTGGTCCAGCCACAAGTTTCAATGTATTTATATTGTTACTTTTTCTAATTTGATATGTAAATTTCTTATTTTTTCACTTCTGGCAAATATTATCATTAACTACCATGTGATACTCTTTTATTATTAGCATTATTGTATGTACAATAACAAACTTTTTACACACTTTTTTTTAGTATTTTGCAATTTATTGAGTTACAAAAAAAGACTTAATATATGTCATTTCACATTGTATATCCAAGTAGAAAAAACATAGTAGAGTTGTCTTATAAATTAAAATTCCCAGATAAATAACCATTTCTCATTCATATGGCCACTTTTTTAAATCTCACACATTACAAGGATTTTTTTTGTTCAAAATTACATAAACAGAATACAGATACTGATAGTGTGCAAGTATATAAAATTATTTTTGTACTCAATCACTTCAAAAAGAAATAAATATTACATAATTTCTGACATTACCTTTACTCTCAATGTTGGCTGCAAAAGTAACGGATGGAGAGGGTTCTTGTATTTGTATAATTTCTTCATCACTACTGTTGTAATCTGTCAACATAAGCGTTATATTTGAAATCATTCTCAATCAGCAATTCTATAAACAATTCATCACATGTATATCTCTCCTAATGCATATAAACGTGAAGCTAGGTGTAACTTGAGGAAAGAAGCTGTATGACCCAACAGGGATATATTAGGGGAGACTACATCCAAGGACCCACAGACTAAAAGCATGAAGTTTTGTGAAAGTCCACTGTATCAAATACCAGACTTATTTTCCTATACACAGTATGAAAGTGATGTGAAGTTCAAAAACTAATACTTTCAACCATACTTCCATTAATATAAGCCATAGTCATTGTCACAATAACATACACATCCACACCTACATGTCTGCATACAATGACATAGGGGCCTGTAGTATTTCTTAGATTGTTGTTTTTCTTGTCAACAGGCTAAAGATAATAACATTTTTAATTGAGTCTATTTCCCTTACTTTTAGGGAAACCAGATGTCCAGTAGTAACTAGCCTGGAATCAATGCGGATTTGGAATTTTAGATTTTGATTTCCAAAATCCAAATCTGCATGGATTCCATTAGTAGTATAACTCGTCTGTATGCAAATTAACATTTTCATCATCATGCGGTATTTAAACTAGAGGTCATAGCAATCACCCTCTTTTCTAAGCCAATCAGCAGACTGCTATTGTGGGCTACGTCACCAGGTTTCACATAGTGCATATTTGCATACAAAGGAGTTTGTACCAGACAACAACAATATATAAAAACTTTTGTATTTTCAAAGTTAAAAGGTACTATTTCAGGCTGGTTTTATCTGTGATTAGTGATTTATCTAACTTCTATGTTTGTCTGCATATTTTGATTGCAGGTAAATGGCCAGTAATCGCTAAGATTGTACAGGACATTTTGCTGTATGTTCCCCCATTAGTAAGTTCTAGTATACTGCGTATGTTAATACATTTGTAGTACCAGGATTTGTTTGATATGAAAACAACAATCTAAGTAATATGTGTCCCTGTGCACAATAACACTGAAATTTCATGACAGTGACAATGTCTGACTTGGAACACATAACATAAAACACTATACCATCATCTGAGATGTATGACGACACTGGTTCTGGTTCAATCTTCTGTTTGAGAACCCTTCGTCTGAACTCTTTCCAGACATAGGAGTCATTCTTTTTACACACAAAATAAAGAATCAGGTAACTACAAGACAAGGCCAAAGACAGCTGAAATGAAGAAAGAGAGAACAGGAAATATGTTACTGAAGCCTTAGAACCAGGTATGCTGGCTAGGTACAGTCCACCAAGAAAAAACATTATACTCAATAATTTGATATAACGAACAGTAGAAAACCAAAAACTTAGATGGGAAAAGTTTTCCATTAATTAAATGAGCAAGCATATGTGAAAGGAATGGGTATGTCAAGATGGAAATATTCATTTCAAACTGGTGTTACAATATTTTTCACTTGGGTTGACTTCCATGAAACTGATCAAACACACCAATGAAGAGGGTAGATTTCCTTCTACACTGTTTGACATGATACAGATAGAAATAATCATAGTAACTGTAGTTACTTACACCAATGCAAATATATGATAACTGTTTACTTGGGTGAAATCCATGCACTTTCAAAACAAACTGTGTGGTATAGTCACAGTATGTGGAGGCATCAACATCCCTGTAAGTCAAAAAAAAAAACCCAGTGAAGAAATGCATACAGTGTGAAAGCAAAGAGTACAAACTACTCAGTACTGTAACAGTCTTATTATTTGCCAAAGAAGAAAAGTGAGTCAGTATACCAAATTCATACAAGGGTGCTGTATGCAATGTGTGTGCAGTTCACTGTTACAACCTGCAAAAAACCCAAAAAAACACCAGTGCATTTGCTTGAATGAAATGGGCCAAGAAAAAACTTCACGCGAAGACAAGTTCAGGTAAAACCAACAATGCAACTGACACAAAAACAGTGGGTGCCGATATATGTTTACACAACGCTTTTATCAGTTTGTGTATATCTGTGGAAATTATAATGTAACAGTAACAGTCAGACTCGATCATTATAACATTTAGCATTCTATCAGTAAACAGTCTCAGCTATGGATACTTGGGACTCATGTGGTGTTTATACTTTGTTAGGTTACTAACACTAATTTCATTGTATGTCTCTCCATGAAACTTGTCTCATTCCTGTTTACCACAAGCAAAGCAAACGCATCTGTAATTTTTCACTGGTTGTACATGTAGTAACTGTATGTTTGTAACTGTACACAAACATACTAACAAGTTATTTTTTTAAAAATATATCCACACAAAATAGTCCATTTTTTAATTGAACTATTACACCCATACAAACAAATCAATTTTAGTATTCAACATTCATACAAACAAGTTGATTTTTCTCTTTTCCCACCCTCACTACTAACCTGTTGGAAACTTGGACTTTAAAGTAATATTCTGGTACATGAGGGAAATTGAGTGGTACATCAGCACAGGGAGACTTGGTCTGACAATGCCATTTGATTCCTCTGGTTGCAAAGTTGAACACCGTAGTACCTGTCTTGTCTTGTGTTGCATTTCTAGATATCCAGATCATGGAACCTGAATTCCTGTTTGATCATATCAACAGAATATAACATTATTACTGGTTACTAATAAGATTAAAAGGCAAAATTAAAAAAAAGTTGTTTCTGATAACATGACTTCAGAAAATAGGTCGTAATTTTATTGTAGTTTGAACTATTTCCATGGACTTGGATTAGTTCCTAGGAACTATTTCCATGGCTTTTATCAGATTTTTTTCTGTTACTTTCTCAAAGTTTGTATATATTGTTTTCTCTTTTTGGTGGAACAAATTTCAATTCAATTCAATTCAACCTGAATACAAACTTCAGACATCAGAACATGGAAAAGGGAACCTGTTACAAACAGGGAAAGTAAACAACTAAAATGGATTAACAACATTTGGCTCAGTATGGTGGACCAGCAGAGACTTGTATTACATTTCATGGTTTGATGGTTTGAACAGTGCTGTACAGATTGTACCATTACTATCGTTCAACAGAACAGGCCAGTATGTCGTGTCAGATAGCCAATTTTCTGGGCTAAGTTATACTTGGTATTGTAGCTTACAAGTTCTAAATACAACTAGATATTGTAAGTAACTTACGTGTCATACGTGTTGTAGCGTTTGATTTCTCTAGCAGAGAAGTGTTTCAGTTTTTGAAGTGTCACACCACCTCCAATGATTTGAAAGGTGTAGTTACCAGTAAAGAGTTCTCTGTGTCCTGTCACTTGGTCTTGAACATGGAAGTAGGGATAGAAATCTGTAACATAGTACATTAACAGTTTTAGCAACTATGTCTACTGTATCCAAATTGATCTTCGGAAGTTTGCTGTAATATAGAATCTCAAGTAAATACAGCAAATATACAGTAAGACTATAGTTTTTTTCACACTTTCCTCTTGAGAATATAACTCACTAATACTGAGCAGAAATTTTTGGCCACTTCTGAAAGTCAGGGATATATACTTGTTTGTATCTGTTAAAACCCATACCTGCTGGAGTTTAACTACAGAACATTGTTAAAAATTGGCCATATAAACATTAACAACTGACAATGGAAAATCATGGAAAAGCAAACACATATACATACATATGCACACACACGTGCATGCCCACTTATGTATGCATACACTGCACTCATTCACACACACACACACACACACACACACACACACACACACACACACACACACACACACACACACACACACACACACACATGCACACACACACAGAGGTCACAAATCCTATTCTGAGAGGTGCAAATCAAACACTTGTACAACTACTATTCTGAACTAGGGTGATATAATGATTTTACCATTTTCATAGTACAGGCAAGGTAATTGTGGGTTAGGTACAGCACAATCATAATTGAACTGATTCACTCTTGATAACTCATCTAATGATGCTTGCATATCAAATAGTAGCCGCTTTCCAACAGGACAGCCAATCATCACTTCTGTTTTGTAAAATCCCTGAAATTAATAACAAGACAACCAATCATCACTTCTGTTTTGTAAAGGGGACAACCAATCATCACTTCTGTTTTGTAAAGAGGACAACCAATCATCACTTCTGTTTTGTAAAGAGGACAACCAATCATCACTTCTGTTTTGTAAAATCCCTGAACTTAATAATTCTGATATTCTTAAAATTATACTCTAAGAAAAAAATGAACCATCTCTTCCATTTTGAAAATCTTTGAAATATTATATAAGGTATTTTAAGCTAACCATCACTGTGGTTGACTTTACCTGTAATTGTTTTCCATCATTAGTATCATCAACACACTTCAAGGCTGAATTCCATATCTGCAGCAACACAGTAACTAATCTCGGTGACAATTTGGATGTATCATCAACATCTCGGTCAGCATCTCTCAGGATTATCTGCAAGATATGTGTCAAAAAAGAATATAATACGAAAGTAGTAGTGAAAGATTAAAGAATGATAACATTTTTCACATCTCATAATTTTATTTAGAATATTCATATATATATATTCATATATATATAACTATATATATAACTATATATAACTATATAACTATATATATATAACTATATATATATAACTATATATATATAACTATAACTATATATATATATATATATATATATATATATATATATATATATATATATATATATATATATATATATATATATATATATATATATAGTTATATATAATCAAAGTAAGTTGGTTGGAACTTGAGGTGCTTAGTTGTAACTCCGAATTTCACGCTCAATGCGTTCATCAGACAACTGGCAGCTACTCGTTGTGTTACTGTATTTATATGTGTAAGGTGTGAAAGAATTTATTGGCAGTTAATTGTGTATTGTTTCTATGCATGCAAGGGGTCCTCAGATTTGTCAGGTGATGTTACTTTTGAAGTTCGCTATGTAGAACTTGTTTTCGTGTCGGCACTTTGAGATGAGTTCAGATTTTTTGTTGAGAAGTGTTTGTTTGTCGGCGTTGAGGATGCAGAGTTTTTCAGTTAGGCAGAGGTCGCTTCGTTTGGTTTCATTACTGTATGGGCGTGCTCTCTGTGATATAGACCAGTCTACTTTGAACGTTTTTTTATTTCTTTTCAGCTGCCAGATGTATTTCGAAAGTTCAGTGCTGTTTTTTGGTATTTTTCGTGTATAATTCCCGCCCTGCTTACCTAAGCATCGAGCACTCTATTCTACGAGTTTTATACTATTTACTATAGTTATATATGTATAGTTATCATATAGACACCATGATATTGAATCATCACCTCTTTCTATCTCCTCCAGAGGTATAGTTTTGTATCCTTAATAACAATGCAAACTTTCTGATATATTAGAATTATTACTTAGCATAATACACATATTGCAAAGGGGAATCCCAAGCATCACAATAAACACACAAAAAATATAAAAATGTAACTAGAAAATAATGGATTTGAATACCTGATATGTTATGGTGCTATTGACAAAATACACTTGTCTTTGAGTTAATACTTGTAGTAAGTCTGGGTTAGAGACATCTATCTTTAGTTGGGAATTCTCCAGTACTGTCATATAGGATCCTACAATATAAAACCAGAAAATACAATAGCATATTAGAAATATACCTGTAACAACATACTCAGTCTGGTAGTTCCACCATATGCAAATGAGTTCCCTGTACACTAGGTGACAGTACACATATATTTGTCTATCTAATCATCAAATATGGGCATATCATTTTACTGTACTGATACTATTCAGTTTATAAACTAGTGCCCTGTACTTTTCATCTCCACAAACACTACTTACATTTGTATGATATGTATATATAGATTTTAATATTGATGTGGCAAAGTCGTCTAGTAATTCTGAAAAACTGCTAAACACACTATCGTGTTTGCATTTTGAACAAACTATTAGAACTCCTACCCGTGTAACAGATAGATCTGAAACAATAATTGACCACCTCTATACGAATATGAGTTATGTCCACACTGATTCTGGCACTATTCTAGCCGATGTTTCTGACCATGTTCCAATCTTTACCTTTTTCAATAATGTAGATATCTCATTCTCAGACACAGGCAATGCATGCAATCTTGTAAGGGATTTTTCAAAATATGATAAGGATGAATTTGCTAGGGAAATTGAGAGTGAATCCTGGGATGGTGTTCTGAATTGCCAGGATGTTAATGACTCGTATAACTATTTCTGTACACGGTTTCTCGAAGTTGCTTCAAAGTATGCCCCACTGAAATCCATGCGACGGCGGGGTAAAAAGAAAAGAAACGACAAACCCTGGATAACGAACGCAATTAGGAAATCAATAAAGAAGAAACATGCTATGTACAGAAAACTTATCAAAAATAATTTCCGAGAACCAACTCTGAGTCATTTCAAAAGGTACAGAAATATTTTAACGAGTGTTCTAAGAAAAGCTAAAAAGTATTACTATACAAACACTTTTGTGTCTTTGCAGAACAATATGAAAGAAACATGGGGAGTTATCTCTGAACTAATTGGGAAACAGAAATGTAATCAAATCAAAATTCCAAATCAATTGAAGCGTGTGTCTGGGAATGATACTGTGACTCATACTCATTTGCAAGATATGGTGGAAGATTTTAATGATTTCTTTGTTAGTATTGGACCAAATCTTGCTGAGAAAATTAACACTTCACTTTCAACGATACCTGATCATATGTCATATCTCGGTTGTAATGCTTCGAATACCCTTTTCCTACAACCTGTAACTGAAGAGGATGTCAAAACGATGCTCTTATCTCTAGATATTGCCAAGGCAACCGGTTACGACAATATTAGTGTAAAACTCATAAGGGATTCGGCTGATCATATATCGAAACCATTGTGCCACGTTTTGAATTTGTCATTCATAAAAGGTAAATTCCCAAATGCTCTAAAAATAGCACGGGTTGTCCCTATATTTAAAAAGGGAAACACAGAAAACACAGGAAATTATAGACCAATTTCTATTTTGCCTTTACTAAGCAAAATTTTTGAAAAAATGGTTAATAATCAAATTTTAAACTTCTGTGAGAAAAACAACACATTTTACAAACACCAATATGGTTTTCGGAAGCAACATGGCACTAAACTGTCTTTGATCAGCCTCACCCAACATCTTCTTGAAGAAATTGATAAGGGAAATCCAACACTTGGGTTATTCATTGACTTTTCGAAAGCGTTTGACACCATAAATCATGATATTCTAATATCAAAATTAGAATATTATGGAATACGAGGTTTGCCCCTTCAATGGCTAAAAGATTATCTCACTTTCAGGTATCAGTTTGTAGGTATAAATGGTGTTAATTCCTCCAAACGGGCAATTACTTGTGGTGTTCCCCAAGGCTCAATTCTAGGACCTACACTTTTTCTTGTATATATTAATGATATACCACTATCTTCCGATTTATTTGACTTTAGATTGTATGCCGATGATTCAAATTTATTCCATACTTTTACTGATAGAAGTAATATTATTGATATGACATCAATGAGCTATGAACTAACAAATATCACAAATTGGTGTGATGCGAATAAGCTAACGATAAATCTAGCTAAAACGAATTACTTAATTCTGAAAAGCAAAAGGAAAACAGTGGATAACACTGGATCTATGCGCATAAAAGACACAATACTGCAAGAAACTGATACTGCATCATTTGTTGGAGTGTCAATTGATCAGTGTATGTCCTGGAAGCCACAAATAACTGCTGTAAATTCTAAAATAAGCAAACTTACAGGCATATTCCTACATATTCGCAAAGTTGTGCCTCAACATATACTTATCATGCTTTATAACTCCACTGTTCTCCCACACATCACATATGGACTGGAAGTATGGGGGAGTACGTACCCGACTTACCTTAATGAATTATTTATTGTACAAAAACGATTAATTCGTATTATGACTTTTAGCAAATGGAATGTACCTTCAGAACCATTATTTCAAAAGCTCGGTATTCTAAACATTTTTCAACAACACAGCCTACAATTAGCGATGTTTGTCCATGATGTTTTACATAAAAGACTACCAAGCATCTTCCACGATTACTTCACTACAATTAGCCATTCTTATTCAACACGGCAAAGCAGGAGAAGCGATTTGAATATTCCAAGAACAAAACATAGGTCGGGCCAATTCAGCATAAAATATGCAGGTGCGAAACTATGGAATAAAATACCAGTGCATATTAGGACTATACAATGCAGGTCAGAGTTTAAGCGGGAATTTAAAAAATGTCTACAGTCTGGTTGTTTCGGGATCTAGAGCTCATGTTTAATTTATTTTGTAATTTCAGTGTATTTCCATGTATCATCTACCACGTTAAATAGTCTTGATTGAAACAGGGCAAAATTAAATGATAAGTGTCATATGTTTTGTGAGGGGAGGACTCGATTAGTTGTGTAACAACTACTTCCACACCCTTTTCCCGAATAACACGTTTATGTATATACATAAGGATATTTAGTTCTGTTCTGTATCACATTTTTTTTTTTTTGTACGTGGGAATAAATTATTATTATTATTATTATTATTATTATTATAGATAACTTCATATCTCACAACACAAACTAGTACAAACACGTGGTACAAACTTCTAATGTTAGTTGACTATACCTGGATACTGTAACCTGTTGCTACACTAATGCTAAGTATGATTTCAACCAACACATTTGTGTCCAGGCAATTCTCATACTCTAAAACTGATACCAAATTATGTCTAATGTGGTGAGAATTCCTGAAAATAAGTTGACTATACCTGGATATTGTGCCCTGTTGCTTACATCTACACTAAAGTGTAAACTCACACAACATAGTCCTGTCTATAAGTATAACACTAGTTAACTATACCTGGATACTGTACACTGTTGTTTACATCTACACTAAGTGTAAACTCATAGGACATAGTCCTGTCTAAGTATAACACTAGTTGACTATACCTGGATACTGTACACCGTTGCTTACATCTACACTAAAGTGTAAACTCATAGGACATAGTCCTGTCTAAGTATAACACTAGTCATAAGTTGACTATACCTGGATACTGTACACTGTTGCTTACATCTACACTAAGTGTAAACTCATATGACATAGTCCTGTCTAAGTATATTCTATCGGGTAACTTGGTGTCAAAGCTTTCTTCTTCAAAAATCTGTGTAAATTGTAAAATGAGAACAATAAATATATCAAGTCAGGACCAACTTGACAAAAAGTCAGTTTTATAGAATACAATTCCTAACCAAACATAATAATTATTTTTTCGTAACCAAGCTGAGCATGTCTAGTAGTACCAGCTATATACAATCACCTACATCATATCATTGGTGAACAATAAACAAATAAAAATGAATTGGATTGATAACGCTTGGCACAGCATGTTGGAAATACAGAGAGACAAGTATTATGTTCCATCATTTGATAAGAAGAGTTGTATGGCCTCTTTACATAATAGTTCACATTCATAAACAAATTTAAAGTTCCCCTGGAGATTTATGTACATGCAAAGAGGCCATAAGACTGTTCTTTGAAACCATGATATGTAATACAAGTCTCTGCTGTGCCAGTTGTTATTAATCCCATTCATTGGTTTACTTTCCCTGTTTGTACCAGGTTCTGATCATCAATGGTATGATGTCTGCAGTTGTATATTTGGTCAAAATCAAGATAAACGTAACATAAGAGAATAGGTATGTATAATTCTAATATATTTTTTACTGATAATTTTTAGATCTTATTTCTGTGAATATTAGACTTAAACTTATATGCACTTGTTGTATCTAGTCCTGGTCATAGTTTGTATTTCACCTGATGACAATCCTTCACACATATATCTCCAGTATATATATACACAAGTTCTCTCCTTCAGCTTTAGAATTAGAAACAGACATGTTTTGAACAAATCACTTGTCCTTCATAGCCTGACTGAATCTGATCCAAATTTGCAGGAGTTGTTGAGGTGTGAAAAGGTTCCAATATATGTAAATTGAGGTGTCAAAGTACTTATCAGTTATGTAAATCTGTCCACCTTCTGTTCTGATGTCACTGCAGGTTGGTGGAATGTCATATTTTCCTACATTAGCATTAAGTGAGGACTCGTGTTATGTTTTACCTTCAGTGTATTACCTCCCTTTTTGACATGGTAATGACTTTCATTTTATCATTTGATGTGTTTAGCCACCTGAAGAAGAACTTGTAGTTATATTTTAATAAAGTAAGAAGTTTCAAGATTTGGTGGCTTTTGTATTCAGGTAAACTTACCTTGTAATACTGGTCCAGAGGAACATAGAGATAAGACTCAGGTAAATGATTCTGGTACAAGAAGTGATAGTAATCTTGTAGATGAACTTTTGCTTGTCTCCAGTCTTGTAGTGGGTCATAGTAAGGATCAGTATAAACCTGTACAAAAATAACAGTAATTTCATAATTATTAGGTTAGAAGGCATATTACTGACAAAGTTTAGCTATTTAAATCAACTTGATAATAATCTTTATGGCCCAGATGTGGGTTTCGTGGACCGAAGTTGTACGGTGGAAGGGTCCAACTTTAGGAGGGCCTGTTAGCCATACTACCGAGGTTTGCAAAACCCATGTCCAGGCCATAAAGGTTTTATCATATATGGTAATTACCTCATGTAATTGTATGGAAACATCATTAAAATCACATAAATTGACGGTGAAATATTATTTTATTCGCAAAAATGTAAAATAATGAAGAAATTAACAAACAGCCAAATTACTAAGTGAACGGATATCGATAAGCATGCCACTTGCCATATCAAAAATTTGAAAACTTTGTAAACTTACTACTTTTACCAACATTATCAATTTGAAGGTTTCACCAATTCAATACACAACATCCCAGTAGAAATGTGTTGAAATCAAATGGACCTTGGGCATTAGTTAGTTAAAGGGGAACAAACACTATACAAAAAATCTTGTTTGTCCATGTCTTTCCACCTGGGTTAAAGGATGTACAGTTGGGGTGAGTATGAAACAAAGTTCCACATTTTACCTAATTTACATATGATGATATCTCCCCAGGGTGCTGCAGAATCAAAATTGTACTTTGTCTCATACTACCCCTGGACAGAGATGGTGGTTAGGTGTGTCACAGGTAGGGTAAAGGTGGGGTAAGGTGGGTATGAATTACACTTTTCATATAGTGAAAGGGTCAATCCTCATATAGTGAAAGGGTCAATCCATATAAGAGATGCAGCTAAGATAAAATCAGCCTTGCTTGTGTTCCTTTCAAACCATTTGCATTGATCATTGATTACCATAGATCCTAACTTACTTGAACATCATCACAGTGTAGTTTCATTACTTGATACACAATGCCTTGATAGACTAACAATGCATTGAGATCATATAAACGTTGATCACTGGTAAAACTAGGTGGTTGGTACATATATTTCTGTACTCTGTTGTAATACTGAGAGTTGTTACTTTCAAAGTGAACTGCCTTAAATGGACAGTATTGTGAAGAGATACTATCATCAATATTTGCTTCTAATCTGTGGAATTAACAAAAAAAAGTATACCGTTAATTTAAGTTTGCTAATAGAAGGGGGGGGGGGGATATTGGGTGAATCTTGCATACATTTTCATATTTTGTACCATAAGCTAAGTGGGGAACTCCAATATAATAGCTAGAAAAATAGCTTGATTTTACATGTCGTATGTATTTTCATGCATCATGCATGTTCAAAAGAATGTAAAAATTCTAGTCTTTTAGTTTGACATCTAAAATTGTAGTTCAGCTAAAATGACTTCTGCAAGAATTCCAAACTATCGTCTTTGAAGTATAGAAATTGCGGTATCTTTGAATGTAATGTCTTGAGGGGTTGTAAAGTTTATGATGATATTAATAATTCACACTAAATCCTCTTTGGCGTGGGTCTATATGTAAAAAATATACTCACTGTTGTTGATAGAGATCACCAGCTATGATTTTAGCAACAGGAATCAGATGTCTGCTGAAGTGGATAGCTGTGCTGTTGGACATGTGGTAAACCAGTAACTGAATCATAACAAAAAAATCATACTCACCTTCAGTCAAAATTGTGACTACTCAGATTGCAGTGAGTATCAATTGAACACAGTATTTATATAATCAACTTCAGTCGTCTTGACTTCATCAAACATACATATATACATGCACACATACGTTTACAGTGTTCTCCATCAAACGCATGTATGCATATACATAGAGTACTGAGTTCTAAAAACTGCCATGTTCTAATTCTATTTCATCCACAAAAATTATAGTATTTAAAGATAAATCACAAAAAAGTCAAGACGACTGTTGAAAGTCTAGAAATTAATCTTCAAAAACTGATATCATATTGCTTGTAATTAACAGCATTAATAGGGGGTGAGGGTTACTGAAATTTGAGTTCATGAATATTTTGACCTCCACCTTCAGCATTCAGGGTGAAATGTCAAATCAAGATGTTTTCAATAGACACTGACAAACACATTTGATTGTGACCGAGTGGAAATTCAACAGTTTTGGTCGACTATAAATCAGTCCTAAAATTTTAATAAATACATACAACATGCTTTTGAGATGCTGAGAGATTTCAACTACAAACAGTTAGTCTTGTTCACTCCATGATAGATGGCGCTGTTTTATAATCACACCACTAAGTGACATTACAGTGACGTGATCACAGAGCATGCTCCCATACATCTTTTGTTTGTGGCTTATTTCATTTAGATATGCCATTATACAATACAGCAAGTAACTGAGGATATCTGGGAGTGTTTTGTACTGATTTCAATCAAAGTACACCTTTTTGTGATTTTAAAAAAAATATTTGTTTACTTAGTAATTAGACTGTCAGATATAGCTATGACATAAATTACATATGATCTGTGAAAGCTAGAAATCCACATCAATGCATTATATAGGTATCACATACAATACCTGGTATAGGTCTTTGTGTGAGTCAAAGAATACAGCTATTCTGTGTATGTCAGACACGTTTGGCATGGATGGTGTCAGCTGATGAATATTGGAAAGCTGAGTCTCAGTCGGTGATGGTGATATTTTCATCACATTTTGAAAGTGTCCAACAATACCATACCATACCTGAAATGAAAGATTTGATATCAACTTGGTAATGGTGATATTTTCATCATGCTTTGAAAAGTCCCTGACAATTTCATACCACACCTAAAATGAGAATTATATTATATCATGCTACTATGTGCCATTCTGATTGGATAATAACTGTGGTAAAATCCCATTTTACCACGGCTGACAGTGGTAAAATGGGCCCCTAAACTAGCATATGAATAGTACTCACAAAAATGAAGCTAGTGTTCGTTCTTATACCAATAAGTTAACACTTCCTCAGAGTAAAGGTATGTCAGCTGGTATCCTGTACAACAGTTTGGGTTACAGTAGTCCAAATAATTCCACTGATGACCTTGCGATCGAAAGCAACGATTGATCAGTGGCTTCAACATCACTGGCCATGGCTGATAAGGTACAAGTTCTCCCATGCAACGAGCCGTCAGCGTCCTGCTCTCGTTGAATCAAGCAATACCAATTTAACTTTTAACCATCAGTCAAGTGCGTCAGGATTATTTCAAAACTGTACATTTTCAGGTTCAGTCAATGTTCAATTTGTTAACCATTAAATTAAAGTAGACTGTGTAACGTCGCGTCTCTGATTTATTGTCTCGAGCTTTCTCCGATTCAACCGATTCAACGCCGAGACACCTATTTTTAGCAGTGTACAAGATTGTATTGTTCTTATGTAAATATCCAAACAAAATTGTTACTTTCTTTGACCTCTTGCCCCGTTTTCTTCGTTGCTAGTTTTCAACGCGTTTTCGTTATGCATTATATGATGTAAATAAAGTAATTTATCAATGCAATGCAATGCAGTGTATGGTTTGTGTTCATGCAGTGTGTGTGTATGGGCGACATGAACGTATCCACTCATCAAAATATGCTCGTTCCCGACGATCTATTACCGATGATCTTTTTCTGTACGTGCGAATTTGCCTTTTCAGGCATATAAATAACCACAGAATCACATTTAGAAGAAATAGACACATATTTTGATATATTATAAAAGCAATAACCCCCACCGAAGGCGGGTATACACTCGAATTTGGTACAATTCGCTCCATATAGCACGAGCCGAATGGCGAGTGCTATATGTCGCGAATTGTACCAAAATCTTGTGTATACCCGCCTTTGGCGGGGGTTATTGCTTAAATATTTAACTCCCAAGTTGCTGAAAATTTTCACCACAGTTTGAAAAAGAAAAAGAGAAGCCCCAGGTGATATGATAACACTGAAATACAGTGTTATTTTATGTAGGTCGACACCTTGTACAAAGGAAAAACTTTTCTGGAGCTGTGTACCCTAACCTGCTATCTTGTAATACATGTACACGTTACTGCATTATTACCTACTTCATTTATTTGAGAGGAGGCCAGGACAGAAACAATCATTTTTAGTTTTCTTGAAATAAACTGTTTCCATAAAGATCTACCTGTGTATGATATTATTTGGGGCAATACCCTTCATGAGAGAATTTCACAAATACAACATGTTTGATTTCACTTTACCTCGTCAAGTTGGTTGATGAAGGCATATGTACCATCTTGTGAAGATGTGAAGACTGTAATAACTGATCCATTGACTCTGGGATAACTGGTCATTAAGTACAGAGTCAAACCACTGTTTGGACTGCAATAGAAATCGGTATTTTATCATCACATAAATCAGGTATTGATAATGACAGTAGACAACTTGTATTGCCTGTTCTCAATTTCTTCATGGATACAGGTAATGTGGATTTGAATGTTTTGGAATATTTCACACATATTTATTTGCCAGAAGTCGAAAAGAAAAGAAAATCGACATATCAAGTGAGGAAAAGGAATTAGTGAAGTAAATACGTCGGCAATGAAAGGTAAATAAAAAATAACTTTATACTCCTGGCTGGACCACAAAAATAGCTTGTTCAAACTCGTTGGGTTTTGTGGCCAAAGGAAAACATGTACAGTAATATATATATAAATATAATATAAAACTAAAACAAAAACAAAAGCAAAAAACAACCAAAAAAACAAAAACAAAACATGACTATACATGAAGGGCAATGCCTTAATACAAATAATTATGTCTGTTGAATATATAGAAGGAGCAAATGAGGGTTTATAAAAATACTTTAATTGGGATTTAAAGGTAGATCATGATCCTATTTTGTTCAGTTGGTCGGGTAATGAGTTCCAGTGTTTTGTGGCTGTGTACTGTAAATTGTATTGGCTCAAAGTGAGATTAACTTTAGGAGTAAAGAGTATACCTATCCATTCATACTAGTTTAAGGATTGAAATACAGATGGGAATTCAAGGGAAAGATGCTTGTTACAAATTAAGTATAAAAAACAGATTCTAAAATAATGCTACATAATTATAATAATAATTGACTTAACGATATTGTGCAATATTGTTATACATGCTTCATTTATAGCCAAAATATAACTAAATATTTACCATCATTTTACAAGTGTAGTTCTCGGACTTACCTTTGTATCAAGCCATTTCCCCAAATAAACAGGTGTGTAGAGACCATTGACGTATAAGACATACCGGTCCATTGCCACTCTGTGTTACTATCACTATCTGTTGGTGACAAAATATACTTAATCAATGAACTATGTATAATGTCTGGTATTGCAGAAACAATAGACAACAAAATTGGCACAACAACGTTGTATAACATGAAAGGTTGGGTTGAAATTAAGCAATTCAATGTTATCATTATTTATCTCAGTTTCAAGTTGCTATAGCAACAATATCCTTGTTGCCGAGAATAACAATATCAATTAGTAATCATTTGGTCCACGCAATGGTTTCCTCAAAATTTCATTTAAATTCATTAAGACATTGTCTAGATGTTCTCCTAACAAAAATAAACAAACAAACAGATAAACAGGAGTGAATACATAATCCCTACCCAAGTCCCAGTGGTGAAGGTAACAAATCATGGATATATACTTGTACATACATACATACATACATACATACATACATACATACATACATACATACATACATACATACATACATACATACATACATACATACATACAGATAATATAATATACCTACCTTGATAATAAAGGACATGCTTGATTTGTGAAAGTGATGATATAATTTGCCATGATCCATTATTGGGTGTTCCTGTAATTCATACAAAATACCAGTGCATAAAACTATATTACAGATTTTAATAGATCAAATCTTAGTCTTTATTGGGACTATATCCATATTATCAGCAAAGGGTTAACTTTTTGTTCAAACTAGTCAAATTGAACTTGACCTCTTTTCAACCTAGGTCAAATATCAAATTAATGCTATATTTCATGCATATTAATTACAGCCACTATGTGACATTCAATACATGTGCATGACTTTAATTTAATTTCATATATTTTACTCTGAGTACTTTTACAGTCTAAATGACAGTCATAAGGGACATTCCATTATATTATTGATACTTGTTGACAACAAGACAACGATAAATAAATCATCCTTCTAATTATCCTATGGGATTGTCACTTAGTGATTAATCGCGTACAGTTAATAATGCAAGTCCTTCAATCATCAATTATTTCACTAGCAATTACTTTTATGACTAGTAATACCTTTATAATAAATAAGCCAAATAAATGAGGTGCAAGCAGAAATCAATCTTCTAACAGTGTTCAATAGACTACTCCAATGTAATCAGTTTGATACATACATTAGTGTAAATTTAATCATAGACGTTGGAGAGAGTCTACAGTTTAAATTAATTGAGTAAATTTCTCAGTCCCAGAGAGTTCGTATACAATTTATAATTTATGCAATTTTTCTGTTCCTGTCTATTAATATTTCCTTATTAAATTTCCTTGTCATTCAGTTTTATATCAATTTTATTTTAATGACAAAATTATGTATGACATCTTGTCCTTTATTATCATATCATGGGAATATATCCTATAATAAGCAATATTGTCTTTTTGTGTGCATGCCTTCAACGATATTTGCTTGCATGGTAAACATATGGTGGGTACAAACGGGTGGGTACATGCACATATTGAACATGTAGTAGTACCGGTAGTATCTTTGGCCATTGTCCCAGGGGTGGGGGTGGGAGAGTGGTACTCCCATAATATGGGTTGGTACTTTGCCATTGTCCTGGGGGTGGGGGTGGGAGAGTGGTACTCTATAGTATGGGTTGGTACATACTGGGGGACAGTGGGGGTAAGTACAATAATTTTGACACCCTGGCCTTTAAGCATTCTGTGTATAGAGACTAATTATTATCCTTCTAATTATTCCAAATAGCAGTATTGTTAATGTATACAGCACCTACCTAAATATTCCACTATTAACATATTTTGTGACAAAGACTGTGGAGCATTAACAAGGAATAGATAGTGAGATGACCTGGTTGGATCAATGGTTGCACACACAACTTGGCAAGTCTCGGAGTTGATACCTATAAATGTATAAGAGTAAAACATTCTAAATGTAAAGTTATTGAATGTAGTTTTCACTGTGTCACGCTATATTGTGACTGAAAGTATGGTGTGACTGGTATCAGTGGAGCTACAGAGTGAATGGTAAGGGAAAATACTACTGGTAAGGTAAAATATATCTAGTGACTGGTAAGGGAAGATACAGAGTGACTGGTAAGGGAAGATACATCTAGTGAATGGTAAGGGAAGATACCTCTAGTGAACGGTAAGGGAAGATATATCTAGTGAATGGTAAGGGAAGATATATCTAGTGAATGGTAAGGGAAGATACATCTAGTGAATGGTAAGGGAAGATACATCTAGTGAATGGTAAGGGAAGATACCTCTAGTGACTGGTAAGGGAAGATACATCTAGTGAATGGTAAGGGAAGATATATCTAGTGAATGGTAAGGGAAGATACATCTAGTGAATGGTAAGGGAAGATACATCTAGTGAACAGTAAGGGAAGATACATCTAGTGAATGGTAAGGGAAGATACATCTAGTGACTGGTAAGGGAAGATACATCTAGTGAATGGTAAGGGAAGATACATCTAGTGACTGGTAAGGGAAGATACATCTAGTGAATGGTAAGGGAAGATACATCTAGTGAATGGTAAGGAAGATACATCTAGTGAATGGTAAGGGAAGATACATCTAGTGACTGGTAAGGGAAGATACATCTAGTGAATGGTAAGGGAAGATACAGAGTGACTGCTAAGATAAGATACACAGTCACAAAATAATTCAAATAGGCAAGTCAGTTGACTTGTAATTCATGATTCAACTCACACATTAATAATCCCCTGAATATACCAATAGCTTTCTTTATAAAATAGATATTTTAACACATTATAAGTCTTTCAGTAATAGAAACAATTACCTTGTATCTCAGACAACCAATCATACAGAGTCCTATCCAAGGAATCATAAAGTGAAGTAAACACGATCATTTCATCTGTAGGAAAGTAACACAAAGATAAAGAAATAAGTTATAAAAGTGTATGATATGAGATTGATGATACAATCATTATTTCATTTATATTTTGAAATCTGTGAAGTCAAAACTGATATCATATAGTTACTGCTATTGTGTACCCCCTGGCCTGGTAATCTTCTAGTTGCAACAAACAAATGACATATTGCATCTTCAGCATTTATATTTTATTAGCTAATATCTATTACAGGTATTACAATCATAGCATCATTTACATTTTACAAAGCAGTGTGAAAACTTTTTATAGGTGAATATACTGCTGTATTTATTTCAGCAAATGTAGAATAAAAGCATATTTATTAATAAGCTATTATTGAGTTTGTATTATATAGTTTTAAAATTTTAATAGAGACTTATTTTGTTCTTAGTGTGAGAAATTTTACAAAGTGGTAGGAAATCCAGTGATTAAGATATTGTGGTTAAAGCGCTAATATTCAATGCTGGGTCAGTATCTTGACACTTTCAAAGTGTATCGAGCCAACATTTTCACGAATACAGTCCTAAAAATGCAATTATTATCAAAAATGCAGACAGATTTCTTTCCTGTATATTCATAATACTATCATGTAATACTCTCTAAATCAGCAGTTTCATAGGCACTCTATGAGCTCTGTGATTGTGTTACACAGTCAAAGTCACTAGCTAACATAATGCATGTCTATCTTAATGTGACCACTATTTATAATGCAGAGTAGGCCTTTTTAAGGCTGCAGAATTAATGCTATCTAGTGTAGATTATAACATTTGTCATTGAGAGTCATGCTTATGCTAAACTTTAGTATCTGATACGTTGTGTCATTCTACCCTCATAGCAGGGTTGACAAATATGTGATGTCTTAACACTGATTATTGGAAGTTTTTAACTTACAAGTAGTTGTGTACTCGGCCAAGTAAATTTGGTTGGCTTCATCCACAGCTAGTATACTCCAAATACCTAATTCTTCTTGAGAACCAATGGTGAGAATGTTGACACAGACTGGTAGAATGTTAGTGTAAACCATACCCTGTGTCATTTCAACTACACCACTAGTGGTTCTTAGCAGTGCCCTGTCTGCTAATCCTACAGCTTCAAGGATTTCAAGAGTTGGATTTGGTGTATCACAAACTAGTACAGTATCTGATATATCAACCTAGAATAAAACATTTAGTTCAGTTAATCACAGCACACATATATGATGTTGAGCATTTTCTACAGGTTATTAAAACACTGAGGCTAAACACTAGTGAATGGGTAAACAAATAAATACCATAGCAAAATTTAAAATTAAACCAGAAATCAGCAGATGAATGAATGAATGATAAGAATGTGAGTGAATGAATGGGTGGGTTTATTGAATGAATGAGTGTGACTCAGTGATGAGTGAGAATAAACGGGTGAGAATGAATGAGTGAGTGAGTGATTACACTAACCTGCAACACAGTAACAGTAGCCAACTGATCATTACTGGCTAACAATGTATTGGTTGCTGGTGGTCCTACAAGAACTGTTGGACTACTGCTCTTGACAACAAAACCACCACTAGATTGGACTTGCCATGGAATTATATTATCCAGTTCATACAAACCATCATCAACACCGTCATCAACTACATAGCTATTGGTATAAATGGTATTCCTACAAATACAACACCATACAACATCTAAGACTTGACACAGTAAAATCTAAGATCATTTTCAATGTATTTAGAGGCAACTTTATATTTCCAGGGTAATATTTTTTATATTGAGCATTGCTTATTTTATCTAAATAACAGAAACCATAGATATTGGAAGAACCAATGTCTATGCTGAAAAGTATTCGATGACTACCAATGATCAGAACTAATCAGAAATTTACACCTGACATAAGAAAATTTGATGAAAGAAAATAACTGTACACACAAATGAAATTTTACCAAAATAAGCCTGAGCGTGCTCTCTGAGACTCTCTCTCTCTCTCTCTCTCTCTCTCTCTCTCTCTCTCTCTCTCTCTCTCTCTCTCTCTCTCTCTCTCTCTCTCTCTCTTCCCCTCCCCCCCTCTCCCCCCCCTCTCTCTCTCTCTCTCTCTCTCTCTCTCTCTCTCTCTCTCTCTCTCTCTCTCTCTCTCTCTCTCTCTCTCTCTCTCTCTCTCTCTCTCTCTCTCTCTCGTACATAACTGCCTTCCTACACATTTCCTATTTTGATAACTTGATTGAAATACAGAATAATGAGGGCAGCATACTGACATGATACTTAATAATAATGTCACACTTGCCTATGTATTTTGGGTAGTTGTCCGATCCCATCACTTGATACTTCTATATCTATACTCTTTGTTTGGTTGTCCATGGGTAGAGGAACAATCCATGCATGTGAACAGAATTCTTCCTTGCTTTCTGGTATATTGCATTTGACTTGAGAGGATGATTCCAAGTGATACAAATCCACCAATGCACCATACAGGATGTGTTGTAATGTTGCATCACCAATGTCACTCTGGATGCTAACTCTGGGCACTATACCTGAGGCAGCCAACTTCCTTGCCACAATATCTGAAACTTTATCTTCACAGACTACTCTAACTCTTAATGCATATGGGAAAGATTGATATGTGTCTTGGAACTCTAGCTGTAACAAAAGGCAGAATACATTAAAATTACTATTAATTGGTGGGATTAGCTGGTAAAATCTACCAGCTGTTCCAACTCATAATACATACTGAGGATCACTTGCCCAAAACATGGCACAAGCCTTGGTATAGGTATTTTGAATCTATCCCAGTTTTACCTCAAAAACATTCTGATTGAAATGTCGAAGCAATATGATTTTTCAAAAATTAAAATAATTAAAAAGGTAAAATAAAATAAACCAAAATAAAATCCTGACCTACCTACCCTATTTTCTGAGACCATGTTATCGGAAACACACAATTATTATTTTTTGCCTTTTCATGATAATCATGATATGCTCATACCTTTAGGCTTTATATAAACTTTGTGTTAAAATTATCTTTTTATCTCAAAATGTGCCACCCATGCTCTATGGCACTTCATTATATTTTTGTTTCTTCTATCTTTTTCTTTTATAAATCTAAATGGCTTCTGTAAATTGACTTTATATTCCTTTATCACTTGAATCGTCAGTGAATGAATAAACTCGAGCAAATTGGCCAAAATGGTGCTGTTTTTTGTGAATGCGTTGGTGTATTATTGAGTAAGAATGAATTAATGATAATATAACGGTGAATGTAAATAAACATACCTGTGAAGTATCAACCGCCAAATTATTAGCATACTGGAACACAATATCGTTAACTGGCAAAGTCTGTTGGTTTTCAATATTGCTGACAGCCTCACAATGGGGCTGGGTTTGTTTTACAACTTCAACAAACCATGAACAGTCAGTAACTAAATTCAAATTCAATGCATAACCATTGAGTAATCCAACGTGCCTGTTCAACGATAATACAATTACAAATATGATAAGATTTACACACGATTTTTGGTTGCAAAGTGTCATTATCTTGCTTCCTCTATAGCTTTGTTATCAAATATTGATGACTGTGTGTCTTCAATTACGTTCATTTCGCTAGACATGTATTACAATCAGGTTAGAAATCAAGTTTGTATGCAGCAGACGACGCGACGGCGTCCAATTTTTTTTTGTACTTTAGCGCATAGCGCCTTCAACGGACTATATTCAGACATCTCGGACCTTGTACAAATCTCGTGTGCACTTCTCGTCAACCGGCGTCTGACTTCCTGTTCCGGTTGTCCAGAACCTTCGACGACATAAGACAACGTGGGTGAGCTTCAGTATCTCGCGTATTTTCCTTAGTCGTTATCAGGACAGAAAACAGCTCGGTATCATGGCAAAATGGGGAGAAGGAGATCCACGATGGATCGTCGAAGAACGTGCCGATGCAACAAATGTCAACAATTGGCACTGGTAGGTCTTCATTCATAACGACATTGTTTGAAAAATCAATGTTTACAAATTTAATTCAAACTCTGATTGCTGACCATAACTTTCTCGTGATTTCTGAAATATGAGAAAAAATTTGTCTCCATATTCAGTTATATTCTCTGTTAAGACTTTTCATCAAAAGTAGGTGTTTGATTTTACCCTGTGTGATGTATTTAGTCACCCCCCCCCCCCCTCCATTGTAACTATGGGGCTATCAACCATTGTGTTGACTCAATCGTGGCGTTACTAACTGTGAAACAAAAAAGAAAAAAAGATTTATAATAAACAGCTAGAATACAGTAAAAAAAATTAGCCACTAGATAACTTTTCAATGTGTATGCAATAAAAACGGAAAGGGTCTAAAATATCTAATAGTCAGCGACTTGCTTGAGAGTATGGTTTTGCACTAAGAACAACAAAATATCATTATCAACATGAAATGACAGCTGAATTTATAAATTAAAATTGAATTACGCTATGGTCTGATTCAGGATGTCTCCTTTTCACTCTCCTGACTTGACCCTGCTTGCATCAAGTGAGTCGGTACTCGAGTGAGTCCTGACTTACTCTCTGTCACAGTGTCAGCAGGCAGAACTACCATTGACACAGCTATTTTGAATTCTACATATTTTCAAAAACTTGTAGTGGTATTATAACATTGTATATCTTGCTACTGTTGTAGTGTTGCTAGATCTAAAGTTATAGAAGGATATTTTACAGTAACCATGGTTTTTACATGTCTTTGTATACTGTATGTGACTGAAATAGCGTAGACATATTTTGCTTTGGTCAATCCTTCCGTTGGTACGGTTTTCATAATGAATAACATTAGTATGAGTCATCATGTCCTGTTGAGGAATGGGGCAACTGTAGAGACTAAAGGTTGTAGTTAATACAAATAGTGATAATTTTAAGGTGATTAAGAGAAGCCATACAAGAAGACCTGTCAAAACACATTAACAGAGTTGCTGCTTTATTAACACTAGCAATGCCAACACTGCTACACTACTAGTCTTTAGTTTATATGGATTCTAGAAGTATTTAGAGCTGAAAACTGCACTTTAGTGGGTTTACAAACTGGGGTTATACCCTGAGCCATTACAGTATTTGGATTGTTACATATGTGTATGAAAGTCAATCTGAAAAAAACAGGAAACATAATTTTTTTGAATCTGATAAATAATTCAAGTATTTCCCAGAGAGCTGTACATGTAACTGGACTGACTCAATATAGTTCAATTTGTGATTGAAAGTGGTTCCAAAGGTACAGGCTGTTTTGACATTCAAGAGTAAAGTGTGAAATACTGTGATTTTTCATATGTGGTGTATTCTTTCTCTGTGCTGCAGTACTGTTTGTCTAAATGCTGACATAGTTACATAAACATAGATGTACATTCCTTGTACTTGAAATGCTTGTTTTAAATTTTACTCCTAGGAATCCTGAATTACAACTTCCAATATTTTCTTATTGCATTGTGCTTTTTAATAATAAATGTTAGAAGGGTAGAAAACTTACATACTGATTTTTTACAACAGAAAATAAACTTTTGTAAATCAAAGTCTATTGTTTGTTTGATATAAGGGTAACACTCACTATTTTGGGGAGAAGTCATATATGTGCCTTTCTGAATTTCAATTGTAACTTAACTCTTTTTTCATCCATACACAGGACTGAAAAGAAAGCAACTGCTTGGTCAAAAGATAAACTCAAGGAAATATTTGTTGGTCTAAAGGTTGAAGATGAAAGGGGTAAGTTTTTTTTTTTTAATAAAAAAAATGTTCTGTTGCTGGTTTGAAATTGAAGCTATGGCCATAACATTGCAAGGTACAGTGACAAAAAATTGTTATTTACCACAATAGTCCTCAAAATGGCTGTTAAGAATGTGTGGTGTGGAGAAAATGGTGATTTCGGTCAAATAAAAAAAAATATTTGTTTCCGATAACATGACTTCAGAAAATAGAGTAGTTTGGTCGGAATTTCATTTTATTTTCCTTTAAAAGTTGTAAAAATTACTTTGACCCCAAAGATAAGATACTCATCGGTCACAATACTTTTGAGAGAATTTGATGAGGTGTAAAAGAAGTAAATAACAAGTAAGTTAAGTAGATGAATATAGATGTAAATTGTCTCCATTTTACCTTTTTTGCAAGGAAAGAAAATTATTAGGGCTTAAACTAGGGTAGGTCAGGTTATTGGAAATACACTTTTTCTTTTAAAATTTGGCCTTATGATGTTTAAGTACATATGCTGTTCGAATCACACACATGTGTGCGTCCAGGTCCCAAGCTGTGAAAATCTAGCCAGTTACTAAGGACGTTTGAGTAAAACTGTTTTGTTTCTGAGCAAAGATTTACATATTTATGGAAGACTTTCAAACTGTGGCGTCAAAATGCTATGAACAGAAAATAAGGTATTACTGAGTGTGTAGAACAGTATTCTTGATTACAAGACTGTAAACTTGACGTTGTTTTTTGTCTCTAATTGGTTCCCACAGGATGCTGTGAGATAACAGCTATGCCTAAATGTGACGGCGAGGCTACAGCGAATAATAGGAAAGCAAAACTTATATTTTTTTATGAATGGGAAATCAAATTAGAGTGGAATGGTAAGTAGACTGTTTCTTTGTCTACAAGTATGGTATAATTATTTTATATCATCTCAGTTCCTTCCAGTAAAGTGATGACTTGTGTGAATGTTGATAGTAAAAGTTGGCCTATATGCCTGTTTTTTGGACCACAAACAGACACATAGACCGGTACACATAAACTCTAAAGTAGTTGTTTTCACCCTTCATGTCCCATAAAACACTTCATACCAATACACTCTCCCACTTAAATTATTCATTGAATTTCTTGAAGTTTTTGAATTTCTCTGTTTTGTGATATTTGACTAAATTTGATTGTGAAGAGAGAGTGATTTTCAATTTTTTTTAGTGAATAAAAAAAGAACATCTGGTGATTTAGTGAAATGTTGTTACATTTCCTGGAATCATTTAAGTGACAGCTAACTTTCTTTTTTACTATCTATGCTTTGAGTACATTATACGCCAGTTTTCAGAAAGATGAAAGATTGTATGGTTTGGCCACTAGGGGGCTCTGTTTCACAGCAAATTTTGATTGGAAGGTCAGAATATGTTAAGTACTATGGTGTTCTATGAAAAGCAATCTTTCTCACCGTCTCAAGGCAAATATTGATAACATTCTTCGTTCATTCAGATAGGTCTACTTCTTCAGTTTGCGATTGTTTACATTTTATGAACAAATGAAGCACATTTAGTCATTTGATTACTTCATGGTTCTGGCAAGTATTTGGCATACGTGATCAAATTAAAGTTCAACCCTCATTGTCCCCAATCTGGGGCCCCCTCACATAATGTTTCTTTTGAAAATGACTTGTAAGTAGGTAATTAGTAAAGGATATATTCTGTCTGTGATGAATTGGTTGATCTATTAAATGTGGGTAGGAATATTACAATGTAAATTCACATTTTAGCACCTACAAGAGAAATACATAGTTAGTGAACTGAACTGGCCAAAATTCATTCTAGCATGATCGCATCAAGATTTTGATGGAGGCAAAGATTGGTATTATAGTAATGACTGTTAGCATGATAACAATAAAAAGGACAAAATATCAGAAATTAAGACAAAATAAAGACGAACAATTTATGTAATATTGTCAATGTTTTAAAATTTGTGGTTAATGACTTTTCTATTGGGCTAGTTAAAAATGGGCAACATTAGTCAAATGTGGTTAATGGTTTTTGAAACCCTACGCTAGCACAGTGTATGTTGTGTTCTGTCGGTTGAGAAATGTATGTGATATACTACTACTACCACAATGCTTGACCCACCAATTTTCATCTGTTGAATTCCACAGGCAATCTTGCTGGCTGTGAAACTAAACTAGAAGGAACAGTAGAAATACCCAATTTAAGTGATGAAAATGAAGCAGATGAAGTTGATGTAAGTATACATATTTAGTAAAAAATAAAGTAATTGATATGGTTATTACAAAAAATTAATTTGAAGAATATATTGCATATATATTGCATATTAATTATGTATGGTAATTTTTTTTATTACAAATATGGGTGCAGTTTGGTCAATTTCGTTGATGTTGTGAAAACAAAGTGATATGCATATGTCCTCTATAACAGGTCACCATTGTGCCAAGTTTGGATTAAATCAGATATTGCATGAAAGTGAAATGACATATTAAATTACAGACACACACAGAAGTCATGGAGCCCATTTTCAATCATGCTTGCAGAGTCCTGAATTTCAGACATGCATGCAGTCCTAAATTTCAGTGCTGCAGCCCTGCACTGCCACAGGACTTCAGGACGTTGGCTGTGTACACCCCTTAAAATTTAAGAATTAATACTCTTGGTAGTGAATTGTCAATAATATGATTCTTATTACAGTTTAATGTTTCAGTGAAAAAGGAGACGGTGGAATCTAGAACACTTAAAGAGATAATGAGGGGTAAAGGAAGAGAACTTATGAAAGAACAAATAGCAAAATATATCAAATTACTACGTGAAGGTATGTCTATTACATGTTTATTTCATCATTTTGTACTTTGTTATGATGTACAATCATACACATGAATTGTTTCAGGAGTGTGTAATTGTTTTAATACTATGCATGTAATGTATAGACCATGTGGACAGGCTAGGTGATTTACTAAAGTCACCTTTGAAAAGATGTAGAATGACTTCCTGGTCGATCTGGTCATACAGTGATTTCAGTGGTAGACACAATCATCACTGGGAGTGCAGGTTTTAGTGAAGTACACAAAACTTGAAAACGTTGACCTTGGTTGCTATAGTAATGGAGAACCAGGGATGAATTGCAGATTGAGAATTGCAGCAAGTGATGTTGTAAAGTTTGATGTGACCGATCATTGCAAGTGTTCCCTTGGTAATCCAGTTTCCTCCTGCTTAAAACCAGAATACCTTGGTGTTCAATGACTGTACATAGTGGTTGCATGTGAGAAGGGTGTCGTTCATTTGGACCATGCCAAACATTGCAGGTTTTCCCATGTATTCTAATTTCCTCCTTGAACATCAGGAAGTCACATGGGCAACTATATTCATTTGCATAATTTAGATTTGAATTAAGTATATATAATTATCATTAGATGTGGTTTTTCTGTGGTTTTCCTGCACTATGTATCATTTCATTTTTAATTTGTCTTTTTTTTTTGTTCATCCTCTCCTCTATAGAATATAGCCAAGGTATGATTTTACCAACCAAGCAGAATGCTAGCAGTAATGCAAAACCAAGTACTCCACCACAAAAGGTAAATACTGAACATAATGGCCCCCCCCTTCACCCCAAATAGGTCCTCTTCATCCCAAATAGCTTACCCAGGCAGATTGGAATATATATATATATATATATATATTTTATTTTTTTTTTTTGGGGGGGGGGATGTCAAGGGACTTTAATACAGATATAACATGCAGTCCAAAAAGTATATTGTTTTCAGTTTTAAAGACATTGTAACCATGGTAACAGATAGTGATATCTAACTAAACTTGTTCAGTTTGATATATGTATCTTATTGAGTTGTACATGTTTAGAGAGCACTTAACAAAATTATCAGTGGAAATTTTACAAATTTTCACAAAGCCGCAGCATTTATATTACAATACATGTATCAAAGAGTAAGCAACATTTTTAATATTGTCTTCACAGACACAAAATAAGTCTAGCGTAACCTCGGAGATAAAGAACTTTCAAAATTTACAAGTTGGAGTTAAAATCAACACCAGTAAAATCAAGGAGAAACAAGACTTCAAATGTGAAGCCAGTGATTTGTATGATGCCTTAACTAATGTACAGGTAAGTTTACCCACTTTATTTACCTACTGTTTTTATAGCATAAACTGAGTTTATATAATTTTTGAATGTTAATTTATGTTACGTATTAATTCAAAGGCGCTGATAGTATTCTGTTTACTGAACCATACTAACCATCACTTGTAATTGATTGACCTCAAACGACACATTATAATAAAGATTCAATAACATACTTTAGTATGCAAGTAATACTACAAATATATATATCGACACTGAAATGTTGAGGAATTATGGCACCAACTTTGCTGATAGAGGGCGCACCTCGATACTCCTGGAGTGATTTTAGCATGATCAAAATACACCAACCTTGTAAACTTGATAGCACTATAAGATTTTGAATAGAATTATATTTCTTTGTGTAGAGTTATTGTGATTACTTCATGAAATGAATTTCTCATGGTTTGATTACATACATGTATTTTAACTGTCAACCTAGCCAGTACCACCCCATTGTAACGATGACCTAGTCACTTTTTAGTTCATAGTTCAAACTATACTCTTATTGCAGAAAGTACAAGCCTTCATGAGAGCTAGGGCAGAAATGGAAGTAGAACCAGAAGGACGTTTTTCACTCTTAGACGGTAACATTACAGGACAATATGTTGAATTGGTGAGTACATATACAAAAATGTAGTTTGTGTATTGTCTAGTGACAAGTATCTGCAAATTGTAACATATCGAAATGCACACCTTACCTGGTGACAAGGCATATATTACATACCACATGTACCTCATAATCATAGGCTGACTAGAACACCAGTACTCTTATATAGCCCTAAGTCCAGGCAACAGTCTTGTAAGATACACCAAACATCACTTCACAGACATGAGGGAAATGCACTACAGATATAGCACAAATACAGCCATATCACACGTCAATATTGTATTGAAATACCAATACTAGCAAGAACAGCTTAGTTCAGCAATAGTATAATTATACTGCTGTATTGTCACATGGTTAGTGTTTTGAGTTATAAAGCTTGATATGTGAATTCAGGGAAGCATTGGAAATACCAGCATTAAACTTATAATACAGGGCTTAGTTTTTGATAAATCAACAGAGAGTATGTGATTATTGTCACCAATAGTATATACTGTCCATCTATAGAGTTGTAGCCAAGGTTTTGGAACCCAAAGAGGGGGGAAATTTGGTATGACTGATAGTTTACCATACAGTGTACCAAAATCTTTGTGGGTAACCTGGTGAACTCATGACAGATTTGACCTGTTTTACACTGACCTAACTGTCTTTTGTATATATAATAATACCATTGTGGTTTTGCACCTGATAGAATTCAAACGACTGTCAACCTCATAGTTACGTTGTCAAACATGGTAGTTCACTTTAAGTCTCACTTTGTTCACTTCTTCATTTCTAGGTCCCAAATAAAAAGATTGTTCAACGATGGAGGTATAAATCCTGGCCTGAAGAGCATTATTCTACTGTTACCATGGAGATGGAAGAGAAATCAGACCACACAGAGTTGGTGCTGACACAGACAGGTGTTCCAGACAATGAACTAGACAGAACGAAAGAAGGATGGTCACGATACTACTGGCAAAGTATAAACAGCACTTTTGGTTTCTCATCCAGAATATTTTAAGAATAAAAACAAAAAAAAATTTTGTGTAGTTTTTTTTGATAAAAGTCAGATGTAAGTTATAAAATGTCTTTTCTGTACCAAAGATTTAAAGAAAGAAAATCTGTTTGCAAAAAAAATCATTTATGAAATCAACGTGGCTGCAAAAATACCTTGCTGGTTGTCAATATGTAATTTTGACAGTGAAATTACATGTGTTAAGACCAGACTTCATTTCATGTAAGGAAGCCCTCATGTGTTAACATTTACTTGGCATCAGATACCAAACCATGTACCTCTTATGAAGCTGTACTGGCTGCAACTTGAACGTTTTTGGGAAACTTATTTGGTGGATATAATGACTTACTCATAATATATCGTACACCCTGAACAGTATAGAATCATCATCTGTGAGTAAACATGTTTCCGTAGCCGTACACATAGTATGGTTCAATATATCAAATCACATCGATTTTTAGGTCCGCACCCAAAAATCAGTATAGACCTCTAATTGACATGTACAATGTCTAATTCATTGGTGTTTGTTTATATAACAATTTTTAAGTGAATATATTGTTGGTTGTCTGATCAAAAAATAATAATATCCCTGTTGCAGCTGGTGCAGGTTTGATTTCCCCTTGTGGGATGAATAAAGTAATTCGGATTGTGAAGCATATAACATGTATGTAATGATGTAGTTAACGTGTATTGTAACACATTGTAATACATTCTTTGATTACAACTCCTTTGTCTTGTGACTTCATTATCATGATGGGTGACAGTTGAACTGCGTGATATATTCACTCATGTACTCTTCAGGAATGTAACTATGAATAGATGAAGGTGACCCCATTATGTTTTGTTTCTCATTATCGGACAAACCCAAATTTTCAGTGCTGACATAGCTTTGTCCGGCGCCAATATTTTGTGGAACAGCGCCCTCTCTGGCAAGAATAAGCAAGTGTCTTACAGTCATGGCAGCAATGATGACACTTGTTCACGAACAGAGCATTTCTTTCATGATGGAAGTTATTGAACTTAAATTGAGGAAAAGGAAAGGCAGAGAAGTGTGATATTTTAAAACTTACAAAAGAAAATCCAGGGAGTGACCCATAGTTTCTATGAAAAAGTAATGAGAAACAAAACAATAGGGTCCCCCTTATTGCCGTGTTGGTTGTATAGATACTTCACAATGTTACTTTTGTATTTTTGCTCTTTTTCTAGAAGTCCCCTAGTCATTTTACCTAGGATTCCCACCAAAATGATACTGTACTGCAATGTATGGGGAAACTGTCAGTTACACCAGATTTCACCCATTTTGTTTTTAAGGGTTCCGAAACCTTAGCTAAAACACTGCTAGATAATGCTAATGTAATCAATTTCCTTTCTCCTTTGCTATTAAACTTGATGAACAAGAAACTAAATTCAGTCTTCCTATTGTTCAAATTGTAGTATTGCTTTCTCCCCGTACATGATAAAATTGTGTGTAAATTTGGAGGAAGTTTGAGAATTGACTATTGGCATTATGTCTGTGTTAGCTGTAATTGTTTCAGACAACTGTCTTCTGGTATTTCCAGCACATCACTCTTTCATCAGGCATCGGTTTTCATGGTAAGGGAGATGACTGTAGGAATCCAATGCAGTTTGTAGACTAGAACATAGTTGATGATGAAGATATTATATTATTCAATAACCTTAAAAGCAGCTGAATTGATAGGTTCTAAAGTATAGATTATGAAGTCAGTGCTAAATTAGTCATTATGTATTCTTAGTATTAGGAGATATGATCTCCTAAAAGACACATTCATTCATTAGCTATCAGGCCTAATTCACTTAGATATGTCTCAGACCACTAAAAATAGTGGTATTAGGATATGTTGACTCCCTGGACTGACAGATCAGTTGTGGGCTTGGTCTTATCGCTCTTTCCCCAAACAGGCTGATAAGCCCAGACTGATGATGTCATATACAGTATTGTGTCACAATGCATTGAGTGTTTCTCTGTCAGACTATAGCATAGATTCTTACAGGGGTCATAGTGAGATTGGTAGAGTGATCTTCATCAGTATAACACAGGGGTACTTTGTGTGTCTCCTTCCTGGTCTTCAAATATCAACACATTTAATGTGTATCTACAGTAATGTTAATGTATATAAAACAAGAAATTGAAGGGTGTGAGGGTGTTAATGTTGCCGAGTTGGATGTCTGTCCACTATCTCACCAATATATCTCGGCTTTGGAAGGATGTGTGGGATGTCTGATAAGCACCTATCCAACAAAGCATTTCCAGATGGGAGGGGGAGAGGAATGTATGCAACCAACACCACTGAATAATACAAGCAATCGCTCGTAATTTCATACTGTGATGAAAAAAAGAGACAAATAAATCAGCTGTACATACTGTTTATAGAGTGTTGTCCAATTTATTTATTTTTCTTCTATATATCTGACTCCTGCCAAGCAGTGCTTCCAACATAATATGAAACAGGACTGTACAAAAAAAAAGAAAGAAACTACAAAAAAGGCTTCACAATATTCACAAATTGTCATTCATATTCTATATTACTAGTGATGGTGGGCAAGACTAAAGCCTATTAATGAATCCTGTATTTAAATTCCTAACCAACTGTAATTTTTAACTGATTATATAAATGTTTGTAATTGTGGTGTAATAATAATGCTAAACTGACAGAAGGGTTAGAACACAAGGTAAATTTGGTACAGCCTGACCATGATTGTGAATGGCTATCGATGTACTCGGGTGTTGTATACAAAAAAGTGGTACGTCTTTAATGATGGTTGAACCCTACGCTGTCGGTAAAACGGGGGCTTTTTTTAAAAAAGTTAATTAATGCAACACACTAACTGTCTTCAACTCTGACAAGTCTTTTATTTTATATTCCCCTTGATTGATAAAACTCTGGCAATCAGTCTGTTTGATCAGCAATTATTGATGACTCCAAAGACTTGACATGAAGAACCAAATTATGGTCACAAATCAAATGTATTTTCAGAGACTTACAAATTAAGTACCCACATCTAACATAAGATACAATGTGTCTGTCATACCATCCTATCAGCCACTATTTGTTGAAGAGAAGTGAAGGCCAACGAGTATGAAACGACACAGCGTATCTTAGTCTACCATTACTATAGTGACTAAAAAAGATTTGCGATGGTAGCGGGATCCACTGACATTTGCAGTTAAAATGTACATCTAATCTAGAAGTTCCAACTCTTTGCAATAACTGCACTTAATAAAAGACATTTGTCTGCTTTATTCACAATCATGATCAGATCAAGTTAAGAAACATAAAAAAAAACACACACACATTAAAAACACAACAGTTAAAAAACATTACTAAGTGGTAAAATCAAGGAAGAAATGTATGAAGCACCAGAGTTATGGATTTAGTACCATGCCTGTATTTCTACATCATGGAAACTCTCCCAGTAGGAGGACAAATATATTACATACACACAGGCATGGACACACATACACACACACATACACACATACGTACACAAACACGCACATACAATACTAAGATATTTGGTAAAAAGGAAGATATCAAGCAATCTCAGTACTGGAAGTAAATGAAAGTTTCAAAACACATTACAGTCACACACAACATTGGCACTCCATTCAAAATATTCACAAATCTTCATAATTTACATTTGATAATGCTGCACTGACTGTGTGTGTGTGTGTGTGTGTGTGTGTGTGTGTGTGTGTGTGCATGCATGCGTGTGCGTGCGGGTGTGTGTGTATGTACGTATGTATGTATGTATGTACGGTAAGTATCATGTTATGGTGTGTGTGTGTGTGCATGTATGTATGTGTGTGTGAGTGCGTGTAGTCTCTTACAACACCAACCACTTGCAAAATTCATTAGCTAGCATACCGTAAATCTGAATACTGTATATCATCACATTATTTCCTCTTCCTGTTGTCCAATAATACGGACACTTGTGTACCGGACTATCAACCCTACACTTGAGTTTTTTTTTTTTTAAATTAACACAAACTTGTATTGAGATATGTGCCCGATATGATATTGAATTTCAGACCCCCCGTTTGCACACATGGAGGGTAGGGAGATGTAACAGATGTGAAAAATAGTGGAAAACACCCTTCAATACTTACATACACTATAGACACCAGCACTAAGGGTAGAGAACTTACATTAGCTATGTCTAAGCCACCCCCACCACCACCACCACCACCACCACACACACATGTAGACCCCCACCCCCAAGACCCAAGAAAGACAAATTGTAGACATTATGCACACACTTTTCAAGTGTTTCAAGGTATAACTGTGCAGAGTTGAAAGTCTGGTGTAGTCCTACCCCCCCCCCCCCCCCCCCCCCCATCACTCAAAGGAACAATATATCCTGAGCAGCTGTACAAAAACCAACAGTTTTCAAATCATTTTAAAAGCCACTTTCACTACTGTTCTGCCCTCTCCTTTCTCCCCTCATTGCAGGAATGTGACACCATGTCATTTTTATCTGGTCTTTTCTTCACTGCCACCGTAGGCACATTTCAGAAGTGTGTAATTTTACCATAAATAATTCACTTTATCAAACTTATAAAGTTTGTCTTGGTAGAGAGTACAGAATTATGTCTAAGTACTTGTTATCACCAAATATGGTGTAAAAGTTCTAAAAATTAAGACTTCATGGTTAGCATTGAGTTGCTCCAATGCTGTAATAAGCACACAGGATGTACGAAGAAGAGCACACAGGAAGTTTGGATTTTTCTCGTTTTTTTTTTCTTTCTTACAAATTGTTACTTAAAATTGGCACAGCAACATTGCAGTCTCTACAATCTACACGGCAGTTTGTATGTATCGATCACCTGCATAAAAAGTTGCAATGACACATTTTCGTGACAAAATCACGATTCAAATGTTGACAATGCCGACTCTATCGTTTTGACTAAAACGTCTACATAATCTGTTTGTCTGGCTATCTGTCTTGTGATGCCACTACTTGTGGATGGTCTGTCCTCAGCATCGCAGTCACTGTGTTTGGAACTTGACGGTTGAGGAGACTCGGGCATCTTCTCCTCGTCTTCTCTCTCTTCATCCTCACTGTCTTTGTCATCTTCATCTTCCTCCTTCTCCTCCTCATCTCCTTCCTCTTTCAGTTTTGCTTTCTTAGCAGCTGGCACTCCATCTATGCAAGCAAAAAGAGCAACCATTTGCATATTATGATCTCTGTCTGTTTTCAAATGATGTGCGAGTACAGTGATATCAGTTTTGAGTATAGTGATGTCTGGTCTGAGCTTAATAAGTGACGTCAGTTTTGAAAAATGTTGTCTATTGTGAGTAGTGCTGTCTATACGATGGTCATTTGACCAATTTGACAAGATTACGAAACAAATCATCGGAAACATTCCCCACACAGTATTTCACCTTTGTGCAAAGTTTGAAGGCATTAGAGAGTAACAGCTACAGCAACAAATTGACAGACAGTGTCCACTCCAATTGCCTCAACCTATGCTGATATGATATTTGTCATGAGGGCTATAACTACCCACCTTCCTCTGACTGTTGGCTTTTCAATTCTTCTGCTTTCTGGTTTCTTTTCTTCTGATACTCCTTACAAACTTGTGAGATATGTTTGAGTGCTGGTATCAACATGGCACTGACATGTTTAGGTTTGACCACAGAACACATCATTACCACCACACGAAGGTCCTACAAAATATCCAAATATACAACGTGAATACACAGAACACTTGCAAATATACAATGTACACACAAATGCACGTACACGCATGCACACATGCATGAACGCACACACGCACGCACACACACACCGTACATGCAACTATACAGCAATCTTAAAAATATTCAGCTCTTCTACATTAGAATCATTTATTCTATATTGAGCTGTGCTGGGTTACAATCACCAACCTCAGCTCTGTAAACTTACCCCATTCATTTTATAAGCCACTATATTGAGCTGTGCTGGGTTACAATCACCAACCTCAGCTCTGTAAACTTACCCCATTCATTCTATAAGCCACTATATTGAGCTGTGCTGGGTTACAATCACCAACCTCAGCTCTGTAAACTTACCCCATTCATTCTATAAGCCACTATATTGAGCTGTGCTGGGTTACAATCACCAACCTCAGCTCTGTAAACTTACCCCATTCATTCTATAAGCTACTATACTGAGCTGTGCTGGGTTACAATCACCAACCTCAGCTCTGTAAACTTACCCCATTCATTCTATAAGCCACTATATTGAGCTGTGCTGGGTTACAATCACCTCAGCTCTGTAAACTTACCCCATTCATTCTATAAGCCACTATATTGAGCTGTGCTGGGTTACAATCACCAACCTCAGCTCTGTAAACTTACCCCATTCATTCTATAAGCCACTATATTGAGCTGCGCTGGGTTACAATCATCAACCTCAGCTCTGTCTGCAATCACTGATGTTACTATTGTATTCACCAATGCACTCCAATTGTTCTGAAGAATTTTTGTATGCACCTGAAAACACAAATAAAGAATACCCTCATATATGTGTCAGAGATGTTCATATATGAATAACACCATTCATACAGTATAGAATTTATCCTAGTTTAGTCTTTCACTCATGTCAAATTGTCTACACCATTCTGATTAGCTTTCTAAGAGGAATCTATTTGACTATAGGAATATACAATTTCTTATATTTAAACTTGACGTAATCAGAAGATAACATTATTTTCATTACAAATAGTAACAGTAAAATACTTTTTTTTTCACATTTGTTATTTCAAAATACCATTCAGCACCTGTTTGATGCAATCATGTAGAAACTAATAAGAATCTACACATGCTACACTTTCAGATAGCACGATTGAATGAATATAGTTTCTTATGACATTTTGTCTCAATGAGTTGTAAGACGTGCCAACAATGGACTTTATAGTCAGGTAGTGGATGGGTGACAATGGACTTTATAGTCAGGTAGTGGATGGGTGACAATGGACTTTATAGTCAGGTAGTGGATGGGTAACACTGGACTTTATAGTCAGGTAGTGGATGGGAGACACTGGACTTTATAGTCAGGTAGTGGATGGGAGACACTGGACTTTATAGTCATGTAGTGGATGGGTGACACTGGACTTTATAGTCAGGTAGTGGATGGGTGACAATAGACTTTATAGTCAGGTAGTGGATGGGTGACAATAGACTTTATAGTCAGGTAGTGGATGGGTGACACTGGACTTTATAGTCATGTAGTGGATGGGTGACAATAGACTTTATAGTCAGGTAGTGGATGGGTGACAATAGACTTTATAGTCAGGTAGTGGATGGGTGACAATAGACTTTATAGTCAGGTAGTGGATGGGTGACACTAGACTTTATAGTCAGGTAGTGGATGGGTGACAATAGACTTTATAGTCAGGTAGTGGATGGGTGACAATAGACTTTATAGTCAGGTAGTGGATGGGTGACACTGGACTTTATAGTCAGGTAGTGGATGGGTGACAATAGACTTCATAGTCATGTAGTGGATGGGTGACAATAGACTTTATAGTCAGGTAGTGGACGGGTGACACTGGACTTTATAGTCAGGTAGTGGATGGGTGACAATAGACTTTATAGTCAGGTAGTGGATGGGTGACAATGGACTTTATAGTCATGTAGTGGATGGGTGACAATAGACTTTATAGTCAGGTAGTGGATGGGTGACAATGGACTTTATAGTCAGGTAGTGGATGGGTGACAATGGACTTTATAGTCAGGTAGTGGATGGGTGACAATGGACTTTATAGTCAGGTAGTGGATGGGTGACACTGGACTTTATAGTCAGGTAGTGGATGGGTGACAATAGACTTTATAGTCAGGTAGTGGACGGGTGACACCGGACTTTATAGTCAGGTAGTGGATACTAACACTGGACTTTATAGTCATGTAGTGGATGGGAGACACTGGACTTTATAGTCAGGTAGTGGATGGGTGACAATAGACTTAAATGGATATGTGACACTGGACTTTATAGTCATGTAGTGGATGGGTGACAATAGACTTTATAGTCAGGTAGTGGATGGGTGACAATAGACTTTATAGTCAGGTAGTGGATGGGTGACAATAGACTTAAGTGGATAGGTGACACTGGACTTTATAGTCATGTAGTGGATGGGTGACAATAGACTTTATAGTCAGGTAGTGGATGGGTGACAATAGACTTTATAGTCAGGTAGTGGATGGGTGACAATAGACTTTATAGTCAGGTAGTGGATAGGTGACAATAGACTTTATAGTCAGGTAGTGGACGGGTGACACTGGACTTTATAGTCAGGTAGTGGATGGGTGACACTGGACTTTATAGTCAGGTAGTGGATAGGTGACAATAGACTTTATAGTCATGTAGTGGATGGGTGACAATAGACTTTATAGTCATGTAGTGGACGGGTGACACTGGACTGTATAGTCAGGTAGTGGATGGGTGACAATAGACTTTATAGTCATGTAGTGGACGGGTGACACTGGACTTTATAGTCAGGTAGTGGATGGGTGACAATAGACTTTATAGTCATGTAGTGGATGGGTGACAATAGACTTTATAGTCATGTAGTGGACGGGTGACACTGGACTTTATAGTCAGGTAGTGGATGGGTGACAATAGACTTTATAGTCAGGTAGTGGATGGGTGACACTGGACTTTATAGTCAGGTAGTGGATGGGTGACACTGGACTTTATAGTCATGTAGTGGATGGGTGACACTGGACTTTATAGTCATGTAGTGGATGGGTGACACTGGACTTTATAGTCAGGTAGTGGATGGGTGACACTGGACTTTATAGTCAGGTAGTGGATGGGTGACACTGGACTTTATAGTCATGTAGTGGATGGGTGACACTGGACTTTATAGTCATGTAGTGGATGGGTGACACTGGACTGTATAGTCAGGTAGTGGATGGGTGACAATAGATTTTATAGTCAGGTAGTGGATGGGTGACACTGGACTTTATAGTCAGGTAGTGGACGGGTGACAATGGACTTTATAGTCAGGTAGTGGATGGGTGACAATGGACTTTATAGTCAGGTAGTGGATGGGTGACACTGAACTTTATAGTCAGGTAGTGGATGAGTGACACTGGACTTTATAGTCAGGTAGTGGATGGGAGACACTGGACTTTATAGTCAGGTAGTGGATGGGTAACACTGGACTTTATAGTCAGGTAGTGGATGGGTGACAATGGACTTTATAGTCAGGTAGTGGATAGGTGACAATAGACTTTATAGTCAGGTACTGGACGGGTGACACTGGACTTTATAGTCAGGTAGTGGATGGGTGACACTGGACTTTATAGTCAGGTAGTGGATGGGAGACACTGGACTTTATAGTCAGGTAGTGGATGGGTGACACTGCACTTTATAGTCAGGTAGTGGACGGGTGACACTGAACTTTATAGTCAGGTAGTGGATGGGTGACACTGGACTTTATAGTCAGGTAGTGGATGGGTGACAATGGACTTTATAGTCAGGTAGTGGATAGGTAACACTGGAGTTTAATATAGTCAGGTAGTGGATGGGTGACACTGGACTTTAATATAGTCATGCAACTACTCACCTTTGGTAAGAATATACAAAAGAATGAGTTGATTGAAGGATTACTTAAGCAGACTCTCTCATCTAAAAAAACAGTTTCTATAAACTCATGGAATGATGGCATATTACATAACACTTTGATACAACTCTTGTCCACAGCCTGTAAAAACCAATGTAAAACGTACACAATATTGTCAGGTAGGGTTATCATTATTCTTACATATGCATAAATACAAATCACTTCTTTTACTGACTACCAACATGTTCCACTGTTTCTATGAGTATACATTATAACCTGTTCAAGAGTGACTAATTTTTCACCAGATAAGTACTGTTTTCACAGAATTCTAATATGCAATACATTGAAATAAATGGCAGGATTCTCCAAAATATTATGGTATATTAAAAAAAATACTGTCAATGGCAATATGCACAACTGAATGAGAAACACACCTCAAACATGAAAACATCCCTACAGGATAATGGAACATCCAAATTGAATGAACTTTTGCCAAGTGATTATGTAACATTATATAACCATACTTTTATAGACAGCCATTGTAACAGACACCTATTTTGACAGAAAGTCACTCTTTTGGATATAAGTTACTTGAAAAACACTTGAACAACTTTTCAACTACACACCATAAGCAATGTCCCTACCAAATTTGAAATCAATCGATCGTTTTTTTACCTTTGAGTTGTTCACATACACGCACACACACACACACACACACACACACACACACACACACACACACACACACACACACACATAACTTGATGCCTATAGCATGCTGAACCTCAGTTCAGTTGTGCTAAAAATAACTTAATCCTTACCTCAGAATTGTAGATGTCTTTCCAAAGTTTTGCAAACCATGCTAAGTGTAAAGGTATGCCTTCAAAACCAACTAGTACACCTACACAGAAAATAACAAATGTATATAAAGCAGTTGATTTGCTGTCAAGCAGTTGATTTGCTATCAAAAAGAAAATCCCACGATATGCTTTTTCTATTCATTCAAACAGAGTGCCCAGGGAAAACTTGTGCTGTTCAATGAAGTTCATCCGAATGAGTCTTTTTACTTTTCGGTAAAAATCAAAAAGAGTGTGCTCGAACCCTATCCAGTGTGGGTGGCAGCTAATAAAGCTATGATTAACATATGGGAAACAAGCAAGTGACTTACTAAGGTGGATGATTTGTTCTGTCATAGCATTAACATTGACTGCAGTCCTACATAACATATCAATAAACAGATGATATGGTTGGAAGAAGACAATCAGAGCTGCATCGTACGAATCATCATTACTCTGTGAATGGAAAATATGATATACACCATCACTTCAGTAAATAGCCAGCTGGGTTAGCTGTAGTCTTGTAGTAAGAACCCGGGTCTGCACTTGGAAGGTTATTGTACAAACACCAAAGGATGACTACCTCTGTTGTGCAGTGGGGCAAGCCCTTACGTTTGGCACTATGCAAACGATGGTCACTTTGAATGTCAGCAGAGCTGTTCAATGTGTCTAAAAACTAGACTAGGAGAACTGTTGTCAAATTATGAAGGGTACAACCATCACAATGCAGTTGAAAGTACCTCATTGTAGTCAGTTCCAATGGATACGCTGGGTTGTCAATAGACTTATACAAGACCAAAATGTCATATTTTAACAACGTACTGAACCGGCAAAACAAAATTATTCAATAAGCATGATCCATCATTTTAGTCACACAGTCCATTTTATACATGACATTTTTTTTCTACTTTTTAAAACATTACTTTGTTTTAACAACAAAACCTAAAAGCCTGGCAAGATTCCAATGATAAGAAAGATGTCCTTCTACCTTGGGTACTTCTACCTGGTTATGATGTAAGCACATTTGTAATTCTGGACGTGGTGGTCTGATATTGGCTTTATTCAACATGGAATGTTGTACACGACGTGGAAAGTATGGACCTGAGGCTGTATGTATACAATCAGATATAGGAAAATTAATCAACTGTATCTATGCTCAAATCAAACTTATTTGATAAACCACGTCTTGGATGTCTAACAGCAGATTCAGACAATGTCTTCCCTCTGATGAAGAACACTCAGACTCTCTAAGTTTTAAAACACATTTAATGATGTGTGTCTTTAAGAGCAACAAGTATCTCAAATCAACCATGGTCCTGAGGTCGGTTATCAGAGTTCCCAAGCAAATTCTACAGTAGAAGACTTGGCCATCTATGCAAGTTAAATTTTACCAATATTTATCCCCCTCTGCTATTGGGTTCCCATTTTTCAGAAAAAGTAACTGTGAAATACACCAACAAATACACAGTTCTGCATTTTAACTATTCTACATGTGGAACAGAACTTACACTGCCTAAAATAAAATGTGAACACCAACAAATACTTACCAGCTACTGGTGACTTTTTGAAAGACAGGTGTGCATGATGTATGATGGGTACTAAGTTTTGTACACATTCTTTGCTGTACACCAGTAATAAATCTTTCAGCAGCTCTGAAATGAGAAGAATAGTCAGATGCAATTACCATTCAGTAGAAATACAAAGGCTTCTGTGTGTGGGTTTAGAAATCTGAAGAATAGAAACATGAAGGAAAAACAACAGCTTGAAAAATGTTACTTTCCAAGAGCCTCTGGTATCCAGATTTGTCATCACCTTCACGTATCAAAACCATACATGTTAATAATTTACATTTCATTGAGATTTTGATTCTTTCTACAACCAAATTGATGGTGATCCTTTGTATTGCAATATTTTCTGAGAACAGCTGTGATCTGACCCTAGAAGGAAAGACCTGTACTAACACCAATTAATGTTACTTACCAATACATTCATGCCTTAGTTCATCAGGGTTATATGGATTTAATAAACTGAGTAATTTCCTAGCCAAGTCCATCCTCTCTTTCCAATTGTACAATGCTTGCTTCACTTCTGACAGGGAGAAGAAAGAAACTCTGTCATTTTAACGATTCTAACAATTCACAATTAACATGGGTTGGGGGGCGAGGTGGGGCGAGGGAGACAATGCTTGCTTCACTTCTGACAGGGAGAAGAAAGAAACTGTCATTTTAATGATTCTAACAATTCACAATTAACATGGGTTGGGGGGCGAGGTGGGGGGGGGGGGAGACAATGCTTGCTTCACTTCTGACAGGGAGAAGAAAGAAACTGTCATTTTAATGATTCTAACAATTCACAATTAACAAGGGTTGGGGGGCGAGGTGGGGGGGGGGGAGACAATGCTTGCTTCACTTCTGACAGAGAGAAGAAAGAAACTCTGTCATTTTAATGATTCTAACAATTCACAATTAACAGGGGTTGGGGGGCGAGGTGGGGGGGGAGACAATGCTTGCTTCACTTCTGACAGGGAGAAGAAAGAAACTGTCATTTTAATGATTCTAACAATTCACAATTAACAAGGGTTGGGGGGCGAGGTGGGGGGGGGAGACAATGCTTGCTTCACTTCTGACAGGGAGAAGAAAGAAACTGTCATTTTAATGATTCTAACAATTCACAATTAACAAGGGTTGGGGGGCGAGGTGGGGGGGGGGGAGACAATGCTTGCTTCACTTCTGACAGGGAGAAGAAAGAAACTGTCATTTTAATGATTCTAACAATTCACAATTAACAAGGGTTGGGGGGCGAGGTGGGGGGGGGAGACAATGCTTGCTTCACTTCTGACAGGGAGAAGAAAGAAACTGTCATTTTAATGATTCTAACAATTCACAATTAACAAGGGTTGGGGGGCGAGGTGGGGGAGGGAGACAATCATTTTAATGAATCTAACAATTCTGTATGTATATGAGTGTGGGTGTGTGTGTGTGTGTGTGTGTGTGTGTGTGTGTGTGTGTGTGTGTGTGTGTGTGTGTGTGTGTGTGTGTGTGTGTGTATAAAAGCATACATTACCTTTAACTTCAGAATAAACCCTAGCACATTTGAAGACAGACCTAGTTATTGCCAACAGTTCTATAAGGTCTCCAAGCACATGACACGCTGTAGCTTCATGATACATCATATGTAAAGTGTTGAATGCCTACAAATACAACATCAAAATGTACGTTATTTACTGAATGCCTACAAATACATCAAAATGTAGTTATCTATTGAATGCCTACAAATACATCAAAATAGTCAGTTATTTACTGAATGACTACAAATACATCAAAATAGTCAGTTATCTATTGAATGCCTACAAATACATCAAAATAGTCAGTTATTTACTGAATGCCTACAAATACATCAAAATGTGGTCATCTATTGAATGCCTACAAATACATAAAAATAGTCAGTTATCTATTGAATGCCTACAAATACAACATCAAAATGTATGTTATTTACTGAATGCCTACAAATACAAATGTATTTGATCATTTCATATGGATTGGTTTTGTGAACTTACGCAGCATGGCTGACAAGCCTTGTAATAATTATCATTACAGCCTGATATGTTTGAGGATATCTGATACCAGTTGTTGTAATTTTGATATATAACTCTCAGACTGGTAACTGAGCCTTCAGTTTACTATTAAACATAGACACAAACTAAAACTATTGTCGCAACATATTGATACAACAGTGATAAGCTATTGAATGGATGTTGGTTGAATCATAGAAGGAGTCGTCTCTTAAAACTAGTTTATTTAGAGTTCCATAAACTTGTAGTGTACTGTTTTGGGGACTTCCAATGTTTACACTATGTTGATCACAGGGTGATTAGAATCAAACAACAGAGGAACTGCTAACACCCACTTGTGTAATCTACCACGTTGACGTACAATAGATTTAGTTTGTGCCTATCTTAGTAAATCGAAGGCTTGATTACCAGAGTCATAATAAATGAAACTTAATATATAACTTACATCTGTTAGTCTACTCAATCCATGGTTACATATTACAACAAAGCGGTCACGATTGTCTTCTATGAGAATCCGAAAAGCACTACAAAAAAAAAAATCAAAATTAATCCTTTACTTTACTTTACTTTTCCTGTTCTCTTTAAATAAAAAATGACAGAACTCTTCATCTGTGTTGACAGCAAAAACTCTTCTGGATATTCAAATATAAGACGACAACTGATTAATATGACTCTACTTTGGCTATCTTTCAATACTTTCATACTGACTTACTACGTCATTTCCATTTTTTTCCCTTCAAAAACAATTTTATAATCTATATCAACTTATATATCATGTTACAATTTCAGACAGAAAATACAAATTACTGTCCGGTGTAATAAAATACCTCAGAAAATCAGTAAACATTTCTAAAATTTCCAAACATTACGGTGACGGAGGTTGAATAGTAGTTCTACACAGCACAGTATCGTTGCTCTCTTGTAATTTGAAATCTCTTGAAATTTGAAATCTCTTGAATTTGAAATCTCTTGAATTTGAAATCTCTTGAAATTTGAAATCTCTTGAAATTTGAAATCTCTTGAATTTGAAATCTCTTGAAATTTGAAATCTTGAAATTTGAATCTCTTGAAATTTGAAATTTCTTGAAATTTGAAATCTCTTGAAATTTGAAATCTCTTGAAATTTGAATCTCTTGAAATTTGAAATTTCTTGAAATTTGAAATCTCTTGAAATTTGAAATCTCTTATAATTTGAAATCTCTTATAATTTGAAATCTCCTAAAATTTGAAATCTCTTAAAATTTGAAATCTCTTGAAATTTGATTACCTGATTAAGGTTGTCCAGCAAGATGTTCTCTCTAAACATTCTACATAGCATAGTAACGTTGCTCTCTTGAAATTTGAAATCTCTTGAAGCTCCTGTTCATTCATCCCTGATCTCTTGGCAACAAACAACTTCATCAAACGAAATAGTTCATCTACTGCCTGAAATACAACAACAACCACGACAACAATATGATGAGACTTCGCTATTATTGACTTTGTCAAGCAGACTGTCACTGATTTTGCTCGACAAGTGAAAAGGAATAATTTTTCTCAAAATTGACTATTTTCATAGATTTTTATGTCCATGTAGTGGGGACGTTGCTTTTTTACTTCCAATGATCGCAGGAGAATGTAGTTTTCATGTTTCAGTGTCTATGTCACATTTCTGAATGTACATGCAGCACATTGAAAGAGCCTGGCAATGCTTGGTGAGTATCATACCATTGTCCCCAACACATTTTGATCAAATTTCTATATTTCTGTCAAAACACTTGAATTCACCCATCAATTCTTTACCACACATCGATTCAGTTACCAATTTTGAGTTTGTGCACCGAGTTTAATTTTAAATAAATGCTCTGCAAAATGAACAATGTGTGTGGCTGCTATCAAAGCCATTCAATCACTGAGCATGTACATTACTTTGTGTACATATCGTTACATATTTTACAAACATTTATGGAGTGAAGTTTTTGAGAACAGTTCTGGCACATTTCAACCATACCTAAACAAAAATTGTTAATCTCATAAAAAAAATCCAATCTTGCATAACTTACCGTTGGATACTGACTAGCATATGGAGTTAAATTCTTGAAAGCCCATTGTAAATTCTGATGTCCAGCTAACTGTCTTGTAAATGACGGTGACTGTTGACAACACAGTCGTAATAATCCATAATACGCCGGCAGCATAACACGGTTGAACATTATGACTTCCTGGTCATCGTGATCAGCACTGAAAGTGAATTTAGAGATATGACGATTGCAAAACTTTAAAATCAAGTCCTAAAATAGTGACAAAGTGAGTTGCCTATTTATATAAATCATTATCATTACAAATGTTTTGAAAACAAGTGTCACGAAGATTTCAATATTTTCTCCACTTCAGAGAAATCACAGTGCAACACCATCATTGCCACCCAGGCCGCCATGCTTAGCAGGTTTCTACCGTGCTTCAAATTTGTTCTACCATCCTTCGAGTTTTACAGTAATAGTCATCTTTTGAATGATAAAATCATAATAATACTATCACATGAAAAGAAATGGCTGACCGCAAAGTCCATGTGTGTATGTGTTAAATGTAAACATGTCAGAGTATCTTGTAGTAGTTCTGAATAATTTACATCGTATATTCAGCTGAACTACTACAAGAAATGATTCCAGAGTGAGGACACGTGTCTGGTTGTACGTTAGAGTGCGTTTCAATGTGGAAGATATGCTAATCATTATGCTAATAATTATCACGTTATCAAAAGGTAAATTAGTATTAATACAAATTAACCATCATCCTTGTAATCTATCCTACGAAGAAGACTAGATTTGTAAAACTTCAACAATTAAGACTGAAGACAAACATAGTTAACTTACAGAATATAATTGAAAGCTATGTTTCTGGTTACTGTTGGATTCTCAATAATCAACTTGACATTCTCTGGACAGTCACAGCAAACATTATACCAGAACAGGAGTAGAGCCTATGAAGAATGAAGTAAAATTATCAATTACTGTCTTTATGTTCACAATTGTTAGTGTTCCATCCATCAAGGCCAACTATGGCATATACCATTCTCCATATACATTATTTGCAGTGAGCCTGCAAATAAAAGTCAACTTCTTTTTTGTTTTGGGTCAAAATGATTAAAAATGGGATTTTGTGAGTCACAGCATAGTATTAAACGGATAGGGAAAATTTTCCATGCCACAAGAAATTGGTGTGCATAAGCACTGATTATTGTAGCCTTTCCTTCCATTGTTGTCGTATGGCAGGCATGCATTCTCATGTGCTGCACCCCTATCTATGGAATGCACTGCCATTGGAAATACAACAAAAAAACAACAGCTAATGCCTTCAAAAAGAGCTTAAAGATACATCTATTCTCCAGAGCATTCTAACTGTACAGTGTCTCTGAACTCTACATTGTAGTGGAAACTGACACTTTATAAATTCACACCTTGATTGATTGATAACATGTCTGACACTACCTCCATATCTCCATGGACTAATGGGAGGTGTAGTTCTCACGAGCTAATAGGTACAGACACACTGATCAAGTCCTCCAGCAGAGATGGTAATAAAGAGAGAATTTTGTCTGTCCTTACCTGTTTATTATGATTGGTAGAAATGGCTGGTTCAGACAGCTTAGGTTGGAACAGATTCCACAGGTCAGTGAAATATGGAGAAAACTAGAATAAAATAAGACAAAATTATAGATTAAAATTGTTTGATGAGAACAATCAGAAACTGTCTACCTTCACATCTATTTGCATATTCAATTTATAATTTATGGTCATATTTAGTTGATTACAGAGCAGAGAAATAAACCCCTCTAAATTACTTTTTTTAAAAGATTCTTGCAACACAATGACCAATATTGAGGTCTTTATGGTTTTCACACTGGCCAATACATACTTGCTGTATTACGATCATAAAAGACAGATACATTACAATAAACAAGCCTTCATTGAAGACACATCCCCCAAATAGTAGACACCTGAAGAAGATTTTCAAGGTCAAAGCTCATATTTGATAATATGTGTTTAGGTACTTGAATGGAGTCACTATGTATTATACATCCAAAGATATGAAGCAAATTGTGAAATTTAACAACAAATATGGCTGTTACTCAGCTATATTTGATTCAGTACAAAACAAAGTGAAGGGTATATGTCTCAAACAGTATGATATTTTTGTGCCAGGTTTGGTTGAAATCGGTTGATGCATGCCTGAGATATGAGGGGGGCATGCATGCACAGATGGGTGGATTTACATATGGACAGAACCCAACACATTAACCCCTCTGGGCAGTGTCCGTTGGGGCTAATAACATAGTATTACTTACCATTAATTTCTCTGTCCTAGACACCAAGCAATAACTCATAAGAGCAAAGTAGGAGACCAACTTCCCTGTGCCATGAACATTGGAATCTAAAAATAAGACAATTATAATAACTGTCAAGAGAGCTATTTTGATTGCCAATGAAATTTGAACTACAAAGAACTGAGATTTTATGAAAACAATGTCTCCTCTACATGTCTCCATGTGAGATAAAATGTGAAAAAAAATTGTAAACATTCAATATACACTTACCTACATACTGTCTAGCTCTGCATAGTAACCTTAGCAACAAACTGTAGATTTGATGTAGTACTACTATGGCATCTGGACTCATCTACAAACAAACAGTTTTACATTTCAAAATTACTTCATGTAAAACAATTTGATGTACTGTATATTATGTGAATAGGTAAATACTCGCTTTGTCATTTCTGTCTGTCTGTCTGTCTGTCTGTCTGTCTGTCTGTCTGTCTGTCTGTCTGTCAGTCAGTCAGTCAGTCAGTCAGTCTTTGTGTACTGTGTGTGTATCATTCTGGTATGACTCTATCATGTAATGCACTGGAAGTTGAAAGTTGCATTTTTATTGTGATTTGTGTAGGAAACTTTCCTTCATTTACAGATTAACTGCCCCTTACAATGTACAAGTGCACCAGTGTCAATACAGCAGTGTCAGACGTACCCTGAGTTCTTTCTGTGGACTGTGTATACTCCTAGCTGACCTGAAAGCTTGTCTGAAGTGATTATCCGGTACTAGAGACACTAGGAGAAAGGCAGCGGCTGAAATGAAAGATGACAAGTTGAACACAATGTGTTATTACAGTTGCTAAGATATGTACAAGTGTTTATGTATAATAAGTTGTTGAGATACTGTGCAAAGTATACTGCAGTTAATGCATGCTATATGTATCAAACAGACAGGAAGGATGCATTTTGTGCATGCTCCCATCTACTTTGTTGGGACTTCATTTAAAAGTGGTGATGACATCAGTTGGCATGTTTGTTTTGATTGATTTTCTAATATCTAAGTCAAAGCAAATGAAGTAAAAAAATAACACCTACTGCAGCATAAGACAGTTTTCGGCTCTTTGCACAGGACTGCAAAGAATGGACAGCAGACTAGACAAGGAATGGCTAGATACCATCCACAGTACTAGTTCTGTCTAGAAATAGAATCTTAATGATCTGTTGCTCAATAACCCACTGGTACTAACTTTTTACAGAACAACTGACACTAAATTTATGACACATCTACTAAGTTCTTAGATACTTACAGTTTCTAACTCTTGGGTTGTTGAATGCTATCAGGAAGTGTTCTACCCAAGTTTCAAGATGTTGTAAGACATAGGTGTGTGCTATTCTATTCCTTGGAGTCTGAGCAGCTAGCCAGTCAAGACATTGTTGAGGACTGCACTCGGCAACCTACAGACAAACATACACAAGGTCAGACATATAAATAAATATGTGCTATTGAAGTCTGAGCAGCTAGCTAGTCAATACATTGTTGGGGACTGCACTCAGCAACCTATATACAGGACAGACAAAGATATTCACTAATAGTTTGACCACATATGACTAGATCTGTAAATGTTGTGAACACAAACTCATCAAATGTTAAATCAATTGCTGGTATTAAAGTTTTCTATGTTAACAGTGTGTTATGGACTCAAGGATGATATTTTCACTACTGTGGTTCTCATTTGGAAGACCAGTAAACAACAAAATGATATATTGACATAAATTTGTCAAATGTAAATTTACATCAATTTGTACCTCTTTTGGAACTTAGCGAGACAAGAAAAATGATAGCTGTATGGTACTGACTATCAGACTGATCAGACAATTTGCGATTGATACTAACTGCACTGTCATGGAAAATAATTGGTTGCTAAATGTGACAATCCAACTACTATCGCGATAAATGATTGTCTATGTAAATTTATGGACTTTAAGTATACTAACCTCCCATATTCTTTGCAGCACCAAGTGTGTAAATGGAGGCATGCCGGGTGGACCACCTGGTATCTCAACTAACATTGACAGTAGTTTGAAGAATGGTTGGGCCACCTGTAAGTAAACAACAACAACATGTAAATAAAACCTTAAAATTGGCATCAATATTGACTTTTAATATATATCCTTGATGCATATAGGATTTTCAGATTACAGTGATCTCATAAAAATAGACTTATATTTTCAGGACAAAACATGGCGTAATGCTTACCTCGGCATTCATCTTAGTGATGGCTGTAAATATCATACCAATTATCTATAAAGAATTCAAATAAACAAAATGTCAGAACAGCTTGCCAGTAGAAATAAGTCTAAAATGCTGCTACACATGACATGCAAACATATCATTGTTACTACCAAATCAGAGTGACTATAGAGTTTCAGTATTAGTCGACACAATGTTTTTAAAGCATTAACATATCGTGCTACGAATGACACAACCAGAAATACAGACGTGTACGCACATAAAATGTTACATTTAACCCTCACAATCAAACAGTTTGAGTTTAAATCTTCATTGTTTCATCTGACGGTGATGTTGATTTGTGTTCAGTGAGATGAAATGTATAATTTTATGCTTGTGTGCTTTCCGTGCCCATGTTTTGTTTTATGTAATTCGGCATATTTTGAAACTCTATAGTCACTCTGGTTTGGTAGTATTATTAAACTGTGCTTTATTTCTAATGGGAGTCTTTCCTGTTTTCATCATTCAACATCTTAATTCAACCAAAATGTTCCACATTCAAGGATTTATGTATTCTGTAAATTTTAATAATCTAGTGCTATCCTTCATGGAATCTTTCAGACCTCTGTTTCAGTCTAGTTCAATGAAGTCTTGAGATGCAATGAGATGAAATTAAAAATTCAACCAAAGCCACCGACACAGTCATTAACATCATGTCTTTGTTAATCAATCACAGACTCCTACCCAATGATAAGTTAGTGTTTATTGGGGGCAGTTACATGATGTCCAAATATGGTATATTTGTCAGCTCAGGATGTTACTTATACATTGTTTACATCATGATAACAGTTGGGGTCTACTAATTTGCATGAGCAACTTTTGGTTCATGATTGAAACAGTTTGACCAGATGGGCTTAGATATGATTCGATACCACATTGGCACCCAGACTAAAATTGTAATGATTTGAACACATGTAGCACTGGTTAAATTGTGGTACAACAGACACACTACTTTCACACTAATTCTTACCTGTTCTGCTAGTCTCTGATTAAACCTACACAAACTAAATATCAGGTTACAGGTCTGCCTAATATTAATACCATCTCGGATTTGTTGATACAGGAATGGGAAACCCTGCAAATAAAACAAAAAGGCAGCTGTTAGTGGCAAGTCTGTTTTCCCCCCCTGACATTTCAATGCCATGAAAGTCCCAGAAAACACAGGAGACAGTCGTTAGCTGCAAGTGTTTCCCTGATTTGTAGATTCAATACACAAATACAAACAGATGAAACTACCTCACATAGTATATCGATGATTGATAACAATATCTTTGCATCATGGGTATATTTTGATATTTTGTGCACAAGCACAATTTCTGGAATATCAACGTTTTATTGACACCAGTGATGCACATACAATCATCCCAGCATTATTCACTGTTGCTACTGTCACATTCATTCATTGAATCTCACAGTATCTGTCCAGAGCTAAGAAAGCGGCACAGCTTTGAAAAGGGGTAGATTGGTATTGTTTTCTCATCTGCCATGCCATATATGGTATGCTAAGATATGTCAGTCACATACTCAAATGAATAATGTGTTAAGTTCAGTCATATCTCACTCTAGCATGACATTTTATCATCATCATCATCATCATCATCATCATCATCATCATCATCATCATCATCATCATCATCATCATCATCATCATCATCATCATCATCATCATCATCATCATCATCATCATCATCATCATCATCATCATCATCATCATCATCATCATCATCATCATCATCATCATCATCATCATCATCATCATCATCATCATCATCATCATCATCATCTTCTTCTTCTTCTTCTTCTTCTTCTTCTTCTTCTTCTTCTTCTTCTTCTTCTCATTTTCTTTCCAGCTTACCTTTCCACCTGTGAGTAAAGCAAAGTCACTCTGTGCTAACATAAGTCTTTGTCTCTTCTCTCCACGTGATGCTTCCACCAATGTGGCAATTAAAGCTATCATTTTCTCAAGCGATGCAGGACGGTATTTCTCTTCGGATAATGACACAACATCCTCCTCCTCTTCATCATCATCCTGGTCGTCATCGGATACGACCTCGACCTGCAAGATAAGATGTAACCAGTGAAGACTGAGTGGAAGATTTCAATGGGCCCAATACAATGGATTCAAGACTTATGAGTGTATGCAATACTGCTACCCCGGGATTGTTACAATATTATGTCACTAAAATGACAACTGGAGTAGCAATACACAAGATCAAAAACAGACATTGCAGCACCTATTCAACTACGCATAGGCACGGTCTGTAAGTCTGCTCTCCCAAGAAGACCTCTAATTTTTAGAAAACTACTACGCGACTACTACTCACATAATCTGGAGCTTTGGATCCCAGGTAAAAATTCACCATAATTGTAATTGCTTCTATAGACAATAAGAAATTGCACTGTAGAGAAAACAAAATAATTATATCATTAGTCAATCAATCAATCAATCAATCAACCAACCAATCAATCAATCAATCAATCAATCAAAAACATTCATACAACACCTGAATCCAGTATGTAGTAATGTTCAAAGGCCCTGAATAAGTAACCAAATATGGTTGTTTAAAATGCCCTTTCAAAAAGATGGATCATTACGTCTTTCCTGAATTTCTTGAGAGTGAGTAACTGACGTAGTTCAACAGGTAGAGTGTTTCGTAACAGTGGGCTGGCATGTGAAAATGAACGTTAGTGACACATGTAACACTGGATCATACACAACAAAAATGCTTAGGTGAAAAACTGGAAATGGTTGGAACACATGATTACATATCCCTTTCAATCAATGAGAAAAGAAGTGGTGAAGGAGAGATTAACAAGTCTTCCATACGCCCATAAAAGTGTACTAAAAATTATATTTTAGACAAATATGGTTATCCAGCAGTCAAAAGTAAATACATGGGAAGTATATCTATTGGTATTGGTATTGGTATCTATTACATGATATGGAACTTACCTCTGATTCTCCCATCCTAGCAAAGTCATACAGCAATGAAAAGTACTCTGTCAAATGTTTGAAATGTGGCTTTGAACCATGCTCAATCTGAAATTAAGAGTAAGATAAAGTCAACCCATCCTTATATATAAAGATAGTGGGCACTGCTATATAATCTATGCAATCTCATTGCTAATGCTACAGCAAATGAACAATGTATGATATAAAGCCATCTCACATTTACTGCAAACTCAATTCGTGTACAAACTCAAATACAAAGTTTAATACACTCTGAATGTGGTCATGCTGTACAGTGAATTTCCAGGTGAAATCGTCACAATACTTGGAATTTGCTGAACATGGTGGGTCTATAAATGGAATAGTGTCTGGGTTTAGCACATAACATTGTCAGAATATTAATTTCTACAAAGATCATTTGAAATTCTGACTCCTTCAATCTTGCCATATACACTACATACTACTTTGTCTGAAAGTTTGAAAACTTCTACCACTGTTGACTGTATGTGGGAAACACACTGACAAATTATCAAACTGTTGCCAGCAGGATTCTAGGTCAGTGTAATGTTCCAAGAGAACCTTCTGAAATCTAGATAGAGTATTAAAACTTACAATGGAAAGAAGTCTCTTGATAAACCTTGTAACACAGGAATAGTTGCCTATCTCTTCAGGAGGAATATCCATGTCTTCGTCCCTACAATTAAGACAGGTGAATACAAACAAATCAAATATCAACATCAACATCATATCAGCCATACAATTGCCTTGTCACAGCTTGATTTACTCGACAGTGTGTTTGCTAAGGGCTGGGAACCCTCGTATTAACAGGAGGGAGCAAATCGGGTAATACTGGCATAGTTTCCAATACCATAATTTTGATGGGGAACCCTGGTAAAATGACAGGAGAACTCAGGTAGATTTTACCTACTTTAATACTCCCCTTTGTTGTTTCCCTTAGAACAGTTGAACTTAAAGCAATAAATGCATGTGGAGTACTTAGAGCTTCATTCAATCATTTTATAAACCCTAATACACCCTATATATTGCATATCAGACTTGAAAGGGTTAAAGTTGGCTGTGTACTTGCTCATGTAGGAGCTAATTAAAAGAGTTTTGTTTGTACCGCCCAGTTGAAGTTTCACTACATGTTGTCATTATTTTATTTAGAAAATACAGGGAATGTAAGAAAAAGTTGCTAACTTTGGTTTAGGGTTGTTAGTTTGAGTAGACAGGGCAATAAATGTTAGGTTTTTTTTCCACTTGAACACTGTTGAGAGTAATGGGAGGGTGGGTGCAGGTTTTCAAAGGGAACTTTTCCAAAGTAGTTAAATAGTGAGGGGCTAGTTCCAACATATTTATGAGAAAACTTGAAGACTTAAAAGGTGAGACATATACTTACTCATCTAAGATAGGATGTAAATAGAGAGGGGCGTGTCTATCTCTTAGCTGCTGCATCACATGTACACACAACCGTTGAAACATCTGTAAATAAGTCAGAATAAATCAGATGCTGTCACATCAGAACAATATCCCCACTGAAGAAACATGGCACAAATATTCTGGCAAGGCAGAAAAATGCAGGTAATCTTGCCAACTACAATAAGATTTCACTATCAACAAGTCTGCACTTCAACATTCATAATACCTGTATAACAGAATGAAGTGATAATATAGTTGACATACCTGTCTCACAATCTGATTAGGACATCTGATAAGTATCTGCATTGGCCAGCAGTCATCATTAGCCATGGAATCTAAGAACCACTGTAAGAAAGACATGTGTACCAATTGTGAATGGTAATATACATTGTACAGTGAAATTATACAGGTTTGTAAACACTCCCATATCTTTTATCAAGCTTACATTTCTGACTCTGAGAAGACATCAAATTTAGTGTTATGAGTAGAATTCCTTCCTGACGTACAACATTTGATGCTATTTGGTATTTAATCACTACATGACTGATTCATGTGACAATAATCTTTATGGCCCAGACATGGGTTTTGCAGACCGAGGTTGTACAGCAGAAGGGTCTGACTTAAGGGCTGTAAAGGTTTTATCATATACCCCATGTAATGGCACGGAAACATTATTGAAAAACATAATTACATCCTACTATTTTATTCGCAAAAATGTAAATGTGAAGAAATTAGCATAGCCAAATCACCGAGCGACGGGATATCAGTAAGTGCACAATTTGCCATATTTGGGCAAAGTGTACCGGGCCATGATACGAAAAATTATTGCCTGAGTTAGTTGCATGTGTTCTCCATTGCATTGCATTTGAAGTGATACTGGGTATACGATAATAACGTTTACGCAACTCTGTTTTTTTGGGGATATTTGCGATGTAACTCACCTCACAAGCAGCAGGACATGTGTTGAAATGTTTAGTCATCAGTTCTATCCATTGTAACATGGTAGGTTTCTCCTTCGCATGGATCAAAGTTTCCAATACAAAGGTTGTACTCAGCTGTAACACAACATAGATAAGTTATAACAATATTGAAAGTAACGTGTACAGTTATTTAGTCTTGTATCACAATTTGTTTGTACTTCAATCTTTACAATTTATACCGGAATCCACTCATCCAAAAAGTCATCCATGGATGACTATTCAACAAGTGGGTATGGGTGATTTCACTTTCACAGTGGAAAAAATTCTGATTCCTTGTTGATATGCTTATTGTCAGGTTTAGATTGTAACTTTTATTTCAAATAAAGTAAATACAACAACAACAACAACAACAAGACAAAAATTGACACTAGAGAAAAGTATACGAATGGCATACTTGGTACGTATGACATGAATGAGTACGAGTACATCCCAATGAGTGCAATGAGGATGTGCAAACATGACGTTGATTGCTGTATATGTACTATGTGGTGACTCAAAAATGTCCATTTGGTTTGTCAGTAAGTCTTATATGACATGAACTTTTTTTATCTTTCATCAGTAGTTTTGACAGAATCAGTTTTAGTAATATGAAGTAGTGACACAGTCCTTAAAGCCTGTACAGCATAACTTGTATAATAATAATCTTTATTTATACTGGATAGTTCTTTAAGCATATAAACACTTGTCTCCCAAGAAGTCCAGTGAGGGCCATCCCTCATGGGTTCAGTGTTCTGACCCCCAGTGGCAAACACACAACCCTCATTTGAATGGGTTATATTCACACTCATTGAGTTGAGAATGAAGTCACATCATTTTTTAAACTCAACATGGCCATAAATGAAAATTTGAATCAATTTAGGTCATCTATATCTACCAGCGTATGCACATGTAACAACTAAAACTAGAACTGGAGAGAAAGTAAGTATGAAACTACAAATACCTGTGCAGCCATGAGTTGTACTTGTTTTGGTTCAGGTAATGTACTGGGTATGTAACTACACATATACCACATAAAATTCACATAGGCATGGTCAAAGATATTCTTGTCCTGTTGAAACTGCATGTTGTCTTTCCAGATCCACTAAAAACAAATCAAGGTTTATGAAGATTTTTTAGACATATAGTAAACCATGACAAGATAGTTCACTAGTGATGAAATATCCATTGGACTTGTGCGACATTTGAAATTTGATCCATACACCACACTTTAAAGACTAGCATGAGAGATACAAATCATTTGCTCTTTATAACAAGTTTCTACAGCAGTTATTTCTTATGTTTTTGGCTTTGGTTTAGCGGCTATGATAATGACTCTCCATCTTATCATACATGTATATTAATTAGGTCCCACTCACCTCTGAAAGGTCTTGAGAGAGGTCAATATTTGGCACTGGTTTATTTCGCACATTTTCATCAGGTTCACAACGTTCGTAGAACAGCATGTATGCACTGTGTGTCTACAATAGAAACATCATGTACAAACCATCACAAAACTATTACAAATTTAAACATTGCAACAACTTGCCAACAATACATGTATATACAGTCAATATACGGTCAAAGTTCAAAACATCTAGAGCAATATATTGTGAGTTTTATGGAAACTCTACGAGGTAACTATCTCACCTATTTCCTGTAATTAGCAGCTCATCAACAGTTTGTTAAAGGCCCATGATTCAATCCCAAGTTCTCAAATTAGTGTTATCTTAGCTGTGGAGTCACAAGGATCAGACACGTTTATCCTTTTTGTTCTAGACCAACTATTTCTATACCTCTGCCAGACAACTGTTCTTCAAACCTAGATTTTACTCAGTCTGAACTTGGCCTTTAAACTTTGTGTCTGAGAGTACGAGTATGCTGGCTATATAAGATACTTCAACGCCTTGAAACCAATCCCAACAAACTGACCTGGCAATACTATACAACAGTCGCATTTCTTACCTTCTCAAAGGAGAAATCCATGAATTTATCTGTGACTGAATCATAGGTTTTAGTCTGAAAAATAAAAAAACCCAGTTATTAGTTTGCTATGACAGCTGTGTACAGTATATGAATCCACAGCCCCTACTCTATGGTGAATCTAATACCAGTACTCAAGTCTAATATGGAAAGCTTTGAATTCATTGTTAGCTTAATTTGACAAATGTTTCGGCTAAGAACATCTTGAAAGGTAGTAGACTTGCATTTAAATTATACTAGACATGTTTTCCATTCTCACAACACAATCACAGTTTACTGCAACCCTAGGAGGATAAACTACTTGTAGATGTGTATACTCACTGTCATTTCTCCACCAAAACACTCTGAAGCAATCTGAGTTGGATCAAAGTGTTTGACTTCAGCATCATTGAACATAAACCATTTGTCAGGTTTGCCATCTTTTCTGTGAATCTTATCCCTTATAAAGCTGTAATAGTGACCACCATCAGCTGTACCAGTGTGTACAGTCACACCTATCAAGTCATATACATACTTGTTGGCATCCTCTACTTTGGCTTCAGTACCTGTTGATAAAACACACAGCACTATTTATTGCCCCTGTTTACTTACAGCTAAAACGATGTTGGTTTGGTGTTTTACTCGTGTAACATGACATTCTTTACACACACTTGGACAACTTCTAATGCAAAAGAAACAATTACATACGTGCTGTGCACAGTTTAGATGTAGAAGTAGTCAAGTTGAAATGTTGATTATCAGTTAGAAAATAAACAATTGCAGCCATTAAAATTATCAAGTCCATGTTTTCATTAGAAACCTGTTTTTACTGCACTGTGAAGGAATAGCAATGCTCATCACTTTTTGATGTGATTGGGCAAAGGATCGTACTGTGTTTGTTGTCTCTTTGTTATTGTTAGTCTAGAGTTGAAATATGTCTATCTTTGTCAAAAATGTAATGTCCCATAAGTGAAACACCAAACCAACATCATTTCTACTGTAATTTCACAATCTAACAAGGATGCAATCTAAAACTATTATTGTGAAGTGTTGACTAATATATCGACATATATTGATGCATAGACCTTACACGAAAGGGACGCATAGGGTATATGGTTAGTGTAATGACAGTAACAGTAGGACAGTGTCTCTGATAGTGAATTTTTCTCAAGTGGTAGAACTCAAGTAGTGGAACAGCCAACCAAAAGAATGGTTGCGGTGGAACTCAAGTAGTGGAACAGCCAACCAAAAGAATGGTTGCGGTGGAACTTGAGTGGTGGAACAGCCAACCAAAAGAATGGTTGCGGTGGAACTTGAGTGGTGGAACAGCCAACCAAAAGAATGGTTGCGGTGGAACTTGAGTGGTGGAACAGCCAACCAAAAGAATGGTTGCGGTGGAACTTGAGTGGTGGAACAGCCAACCTGTTCTGATGAGTCTATGGGAAAACCCATGAAGCATTTCTTTTTTTGTTTATTTTCTAGATCTTCAAATGTGTACACTCTTTTAATTACGGGTTATTAGATTTGATTTCCAAAGATTTTGAACACATGCTTTTTAACGCTGGCGTAATTATAAAAGTGGCAAGCATTGTCTTTGCTCTGTAGACAGGCAATTTTATCTTTACCTTGACTGTCTGGCATTAGTGCTTCCTCTGTGTATCCATACATATCCAGTTTGAATGGAAATGAGAAGTGTGTATTGACTTTCTCCTTCATCATGGTTATCATGTTGAATGTATATCTCATGGTATTGAAAGACAGTATGCGTGGTAATGTCTTGAAACATGCCCTGTCAACAATGGAGACTTTCATTAGAGAACATTACAGAATGGTGTCTCCAGAATACACTGTGACATCTGTAACTGTAACTATGCCCATGGAAGATATAATGAATAGTTATACAACTGCTAACATCGCAAGCATTGATGAACAGATTCTGTTACAAACAGCAAAAGTAAACAAGTGAATTGGATTTATAATGCTTGGCACAGCATGTTGGAACAGCAGAGACTTGTTTTACATTTCATGGTTTCATAAGAACAGTTTTATGGCCTCTTTGCATGTACATAAATCTCCAGGGGAACTTTAAATCTGTTTGTGTACGTGAACTATTATGTAAAGAGGCCATACAACTGTTTTTATCAAATGATAGAATGTAATACTTGTCTCTCTGTATTTGGACCATGTTGTGCCAAGTGTTATTAATCCAATTCATTTGTTTAATTTCTCCGTTCATGAATGCTTCAATGTCGGCAGTTGTAGATACATTGAATTACAGTACAGCACGCCATATCCCATCAACTGTGAAGCCAAAAACTAACTGTGTGGTACTTATCATTAGTGCCCCATTCCCCCTAACATCCCAGTGAACGTTACAACCCCAACATTCTTGAAACACTGCTACACTAACAAACCAAATAGTTAATATTTTTATCATCTTTGGTTCTCATTATTCATTATCAACCTTCACCATCAACTGCAATGTTTTGAATATTACTGACATTGGACGCTGTAGAAAGAGTATAAATGCAGTTAGTGGATAACACACCTTTTCTCAGCTCTGACTTTCTTGCCACACTGTGAACAGGTGTACATGTTATCTCCCTCTAGTGTATCCTTTACTGTGACTTCATCAAGAGATTCCTGTAGGATGGCAAGAATGCATACAGTATAAATACTCTGCTCAACCTAATCACAGTCAAAAAATGAATTTGAATCTGAATCTGACACTAACAATACAAATCTCATTGCCATGTGTAAATCTTGACTAATTGATCAGACATTACAGGAGATTTCGTCTCAGCTTGCAAATGCTATTACAGCTGATTCGACAAATTTAAGAACGATAATGTTTACATAGATGTTGATAGATTAGTAGTATTGGTTTCCAACTTTGTTTCAACATTTGCTTCACTTGTGGAAGTGTACAGTGAAGTACTTGAAGAGTTTACGATCTTATCACAGTTGGATACCGATAAGTAGTCAATGGGTTTGCCTGAATGAATAGACAACTTTATAGTGTGTACAAAGAGTTGTCTGCTTTTCCTTGACTAAGTGTTGCTGTCTTTTCAGAGATATTTGGTCATCAATTTTGTGTTTGAATGAGTCCATGTAAATAACTGCAAATTATAACTATGAAAAAATTCACATGTTTAAAGTAGAATTAATATCATTCAAAAATACATGGGACTAGTATTTCCAGACAAGGTGACTACTTTGTGTGTGCACCCTGGTGTTTACTGCTGATAGTATCTTTAAGTTTTAGTGTAACTTCAACAATGTCTGTCGATGTTGTAGCAAATTTTGAGACAAAGTTGGAAACCAATACTAGTAGTCTATCAACATCTATGTAAACATTATCGTTCTTTATTTTGTCGAAACGGCTGTAAATGAACTATCAAGATCAGTGAGACTGATCACAAGGTTTCATGTTGAGATAGACACAATAACGATAACACACAAACACCATTTAAACAGTGTATCCTCTGTATTTTGTTACATTTGTATTTGTTTTTGTTACCATTAACAAAATACAGAGCAGACACTGTGTAAGGGATATGTCTATCTCAACATGAAAAACATTGTAATCAGTCTCACTGGTCGTGATACATTGATTAGCAGCATTGCAGGCTAAAATGGAATCTCCTGTAACACCAACGAGTTACCATTTTCAAGTTTCCAGTTTATAAACATGTCAACAAATCTTAGAAGTGTGAACAGTAACTTACAAGATCAATGACAGTTACATGTTTTCCAGCATGTTAAATTTTACCATAAATACCATGACCTATACAAAGATACAACTTTCTTTTTTTTTTCAATTCCCACTGTCTAGTTATGACTGAATAAGTGTTCTATATACTTACATAGAGATTCTTCATATCAGCAACCTGACATCTGACTGTATAGAATTCTTCTAGAGTGCGACTTACATGAGGACAGTCCTGTTGAGAGTATATACCATTGGTAATATCAAATCATGATATCTTGGCTGTACATGTCTGCGTTAACATAACTTATACTCTGACCACCTAATATTTCAGTTACCATGACGATAGTGACATCAACATATACTGTAAACCTCAATATTTTTGCCACTAGACATTTTTTTGCGATCGTAGTCTTTAGCTAGTTCTCAAACACTAATTTTTACTAACAACCAGATTGTTACATTATGTTCATGTGTAAGAAGGCATTTTAGTCACTACTTATTTTTAAGGGGTTTTTACAGCGAAATAAGCAAAAATTAGTGTTTAGCCAAAATTTCCAGGTTTGCAGTATTTCTCTTTTCAAAATCTTACAATATACTAGCATCTCCAGTACACTTGGCAAATACTTCTTTTTGATGTTGTTCACTTGAAGAGTTGACGATGAACTAGAAATCTTACATTTTGTAGTATGTTCACATGTAAATTGACAAAATAACTTGAATCTCAGTCCAACTGTTCCAAGTTCAATCCTTTCCAATACAAACTATAGGTCAAAACGTGTCAAATAAATGAAACACATCAGGATTCAAGATCAGAACTTACCAGTGAGACTACATTGTTGGTGATCACACCATGAAACAGACTTCTCACTACATCTTTCTGAAATGACAACAGGTATGTTTGACAGAAGTTATACAACGGAAAGGTAAAGAATGGGACAATAAAAATCTGTGAGATATACACGTCAATTACACACTGTAGTAAAATGATTGTTTTTACTTTACAAGCTTTGGATAGTAGGGATAAAGACTATTCTACATGACTATGGTGTTTTAACCTTTAGCCCTATCATAACAAAGAAATACATATATGGAAATAATGGTGTTACATACCAGTGCTGGTGACATCTCCTCCATCTTACTGATTAAATCAGTAAAGAACTCTGTCATGTCTTTCTGTTCTCCTGTATTCAGTGGTTGTTTATCCATCACATACACCTTACAGAAACTTCTAGGATTGTACGCTTTGTGTTCACTTTCTTGTAAATATGCAAACATCTTCTGAAGTTCTTTGAGAATTCCAAGGTGTTTCATGTCCTGCCCAGTTATCTGTGGGAAGAAGGAAGTCAAAATTTAATACACAAAGCCAGAGACCATAGACACATGTATACTGTTTTCCACTACAGCGCCCTGTATGGTGAGGTTGGAGGTGACAACAGGACATATAAGTTTTCCTATATACCTATAAATACACAATGCATTCACATTCCCTACTTTTTTCTTTTCCTTTAGTTGTGCCTTGAGAATAGCACTATTGTTGTGTTCGGCCTTTTGTAAACTGCACAAGGCTTTTAACATCGTGGGAGCTGAGCCAAGACAATGAAATATGTGAGGAGTCTAGAGTTGGAAGACTGAAATCTGTGTTGACTTAAAACCCCTCCCTTACATGGCGACTTACCTTTGAATTAAGAATAGCTGCCCTAGCTTCTGGCATCATGTACAATTGTTGCACACATGATGCCATGTAACAGGTAGCACCAAGATTTGTAAGTCCAACAAACCCACACGATGCCCTACCATCATCACTGGGCCAGTAGTTCCACGGATACTGGGGATGCTTGCCTGCAGAAAACACAGCACACAAAACTTAGAAGTTACTAGTAAGTACATCATGACACGAAGCAATGTGAACAAAGTTTGCTATATTTTTTATAGTACTTTGTTTGATAGAAATTTATTTTGATGAAATTGTACAACAGGAATGACTTTATATTGCACAGAGGTATTTCATTTCTGTCAGCTCCTGCTGTGTACTGTTTCAACTTTGTACACATTTGCTTAAGGCCAACTAAGTGAATACCCACAGTATATTCATGCTTGTATTACAAAAATATAAAGACTAGAGATTTACTAGCCAAGAGTCTCCGAGAAATAGGAAGACAACATAAGCTAGGATACGGTAAGTCAAAAGATTGAAGATTAATTAGTACAGACTAATTTGTACAATAAACACTGTCAATTTCTTCATATAAAAAAAACAGCAAAAAAACACCAGTGTGTTTGCTTGAGTGAATTGAACCAAAGAAAGGACTTAACACAAAGACAACATTACGTAAAAACAACAATATAACTGATACAAAAAACAACAGCGGGTGCATTTGATGTTGGTTTCACATGACGCTTTTATGAGATTGAGTGTGTTTATATAGGATGATATTATAGTGTAACAGTAACAGTTGGACTTGATTGTTATAATGTGTAGCATTCTATCACTAAACAAAGTTATGGGATCTGGGGCTCATGTGGTTGTCGGTGGCCGAGTGGTTAAACCACTTGCCTCTTACCACTGCGGTCGGGGTTCGAACCCCATTCAGGGTTCGATTAAATTTACCACGCTGTAAGTAAGAAGAGTGTCGTTCAGTTTGACTCTACCGAACAACGCAGGTTTTCCCCGGGTACTCCGGTTTCCTCCTGCATTAACACTGAACCCATGAGGGATGGCCCTCACTGGACTTCTTGGGAGACAAGTGTTTATATGCTTAAAGAACTATCCAGTATAAATAAAGATTATTATTATTATATTTTGATAAGTTACCACCCCCAATTTATATGCATGTCTTTGCATAAAATTTGTCCCATTCCTGCATACCACAAGCATGCAAGCAAACACATTGGTGTTTTTTGTGGGTTGTACTTCACTTTTCAATGCGCTATAGATACAATCAATAAGAAGCACTTCTGTCATATTTCTGTAGACCTAGATATTTTCACTACTAGAAAATTTGATGATTTTACAGTTTTCAGCAAGTTTTCAAAGACAAATTTTCTCTAATTACCAGACGGGTAACATTGTGTTCATGTACAAGAAGGCATTTCAGTCACTACTTATTTTCAGTCACTACATATTTTCATGTTTTTGTTTTCCAGTAATAAGTTAGTGAAAATGTCCAGGTTTACAGTACATTGTATCTTAAACTAATATGAACATATAAGAAATGTTACCAACCTTTTACTTTCTCACCTGGTGTGTGTTGACGTAACATCCTTCCATGCAGTAATCTATAGTTTTCATTGCTACCTTTGACAAGTTCTGTCATCAAGTCATAAGCAGCTGTCCTGCTGGCTCTGGATTTACTCTTTGGAAGGTACCTTGTCTCCAATGTTGGCAGTGCAAATAAGATATTAAAAATATCTTCTAAGAATTCCTAGGAATTAAAACAGGAGACGAAAACTCTTGATAGAAAGCTAATCCTTGAGTGCATGGATCCAGACACTAGATTATTATCACACAAATTGTACATTTTTTTTATGATACAGATAATAGTAATTTAATTTTGTCTAGTGCAATGAGGCATTTACAATGTCTGATCTTTGTGGCAGGTTTGTAAGCTATTGGCTTGTATGTATCAAAGACTAATTTTCAGAATGGAATTCAATGGACTCACAATAGATCCAAACACTGAGGCTGATAAATTAAAAGGTCCTCTTTGTACTGGATGAAAACAAGGAAAGGAATAGGTCACAAACATAAGGTACTAGATACAGGGTTCATTATCAACATGCATGGTGTATGCATTTTCAGATCTCATTCTGTGTCACCATTCTACAACCTTGACCTGTCCATTGTTACTGAACTTCATCCTCTAAACTTTGATGGATAAACAGGACCAACGTTGAAATGTTATTGTTAGATTAGGATTGATAAAAACAATTGTCTGGAAGAATTGAATCAGGGCAGTTAAAAGACTTTCTTCTTTCCAACCCTGATGTGACCATCTTAACAGCATTTCACCTTCCAATCTTAACCTGGCCATATTTCCCAACTTTCATCCTCCAAACTTACCTGGCCATCTTTGGTGAATTTCAGAGGTGGGTCATGTTGTACCACAGCTGAACACAACTTAAGTAACCCAGTCAAAGCAACGTCTTCTGTTGTATTATGTCGTTGTTCAAAGATATCACGACTGCCAACAGAAAAGTAGACATATGGATTACTGACTGTACTGAAGTAAATATACTTCCTTCAAAATAATGCAAAAGTTAGATATCTGTGGCCAAGTTCAAGTGCAAAGTATTAAAGATAAACAATTCACAAAAAATACATTAACATACATTAAATAAATTAAATTATTTTCCATTTCTTTAGCATAAAAAAGTTCTGCATTTATCAATAAACTACAGACAAGTACAAGCAGTCAATCAGTCACTTAATTTTTTCCCAAAAATTTGAAAAGAAAATTGTACTGATACTTCAAGTCACAGGTACCCTTAGACTGGCACCAGTCCCTTGGGAGATGTTTTTGTCTCATGATCATCAAATGTTTTGAATTTGTTATTCATTTCAAATTTTGTGAAGGAAAATGTGGTCAACTTTTCAATTTTTTAAAATTTTCCCAATTAATTACAGTCTCCCAAGGATGATCTTAGTGTTCACCAGACTAATCACAATCACTCATTCAGGTCACTATTTGACACAGAAGAACACAATTGTGAAAAAATCTCAGGGACTTGAGCAAGTCTGAGATACCCTTTATACATTATAATACATACAAGATAATAGGGTACTTGAAATCCAAACTGGGCATGCTCAGATGCAAACGACTATGGGATTATCTGTGGTTATCGTAATACATAATCAGGTGCTATCAACACAATAAACTGGTCAGGTGTAACCATGACTCGATTATTTGTGGTTACAAACAAGTTAACACACTTGTTTATGATTGATTCATGTTTACCATCATATTTCCCATGATGCAACATTCATGATATTCAAGATGGTGGGTTTTCAAGTTCCCTATTGAGGTGACTGGTCTATGGATTCATCAGGACACTCACCTTCTGATACACTCTGCTAGATGTTGTGCCATGTTGTCTAGTTCATCCATACGTCGTTGTTGATGTTCTTTCTCATCTGCACTGATTTCCTCTAATGCTGCAATGTTGTCAACCAGCAGACAGAGTAAACGGAAATAGTTCTTACAACCAGGATTGTATTCTTCTACCTCGTCATGATCCCCTGCCTGGTATGGAAGAAAATCAACATTATTACCATACCTTCAAACAGTGGCTGCATGACAGTGGACCTTCTGTACAAACTATACAAGCTAGGGAGTTTTGGTTATGGAGGTTAGGCTCCCTAGTATATACCAGATTAGTATCACCTACAACAGACGGTCACTGTTCTACATGTGTCCATGTCATAAAGCTGCTACAGTTTTGAATCTGATGGGTTCTGTAGTCTATGTGTGAATATTACTATGAGACTGAAAAGATTCACTGTTGTGAGTACTACTTTCAATGCTACCATGATTACAAGCACTTCCACAATTAAACAACAGACTTTCAGTCTTTCAAGGTAAAAATATCATGGATTCTCCTCGTCAAAACCTTACTGAAATTGTAATAATATGTTCTTATATCACAACCAAGGGTTCTTATTACTTACGAGTAGCAGTTCACCAGTTCAGGTTGACAGGCTTTGTCAAACTGTTCATTTGCTGGCTTTATCGCTAGGTGGCATATTAGCAATGACATGATCATAGAGATGATGTCATCGGTATTGTTCCTGTTCATGGTATTGCCCACTTGCCTTCTAAATGAAGGTAAAGCCAGGAAATGGACAGTTTTACAAAACCTGTCAACCTGAACAGTCGAAACGTTACTCACAAGTAATTATGAATCTGATGAACATGTTTAAGGGGCTTTACTGAAGTACAAAATGTAATTCTGTATACATTTGCGCATATATTACCTGTTTGATGAGTGGTTTGAAGTTCTGTGCTGCTGACAGGAAACTGAGTAAGCTTGACAAGAGAGAATGTGAAAACTGTCTGCTTAGGTGACTGTTACCAATACATAGTCTGTATAGACCATCACAGGCTTCCCGTCGTACAAGAACCTGTAATCAAGTATTCAAACATTAAAATAGGTAATGACTTCTATAATCAATCACTTCAATATAATCTCTTTCCCTCCAAAACCTACCATCACTTTCCTGACAAAATATCACTCACTCTTGAAAATTACCTTTACTTTCACTTCAAAAACTACCATCACTCTTCTGCCAAATCTACCATCAATTTCCTGCCAAATCTACCATCAATTTCCTGCAAAATCTACCATCAGTTTCCTGCAAAAAGTACCACCATTTTCCCACCAAAAACTACCATCACTTTCCCACCTAACCTACCACCTCTTTCCCACCAAAAACTACCATTACCTTTGCACCAAAACTATCATCACTTTCAAACCAAATACTGAAAACCACATCTTTGTATTTAGTCACCAAGCACAATCTCCCTGACTTGACAAATCTCATGCTTTGATATAAAAACAATTCATTGACAACTCTATGACTATACAAACAGGTCTAAAATTCAGCAGTAGTGGGACAATTCTTAGTACACCAAGTTATGACTCTGGTAGTCAAGGCTTCGGTTTACTAAGTTAGACACAACTAAAAATTTAATTTTTGTTTGCTGTGGCAGATTACACAAGTGGATGATAGTGGTCCCACTGTTGTGCGATTCTAATCACTCTAGTGTCAAGATAGAGTAAACATTGGAAGTCCCAAAACAGTGCACTGAAAGTTCATGGAACCACCTTTCAGACAGTTGGCTACTAAGACTATAATTAAACCAATATTCACTCAATAGCTTATCACTGCTGTACTGTATCAACACGTTGCAACAATATGTTTAGTTTGTGGCTGCCTTGATAAACCAAAGCTCAATTACCAGAGTACTAGTACACTACACTGGGTCTTTCAGTGTTTTCATTGTCACAGACTACATGAACTGATGGTTAGATAATTCTTATTTTGAAGAACAAAACGTACACAAGGAGAGTCTACAATTCTAGTTATAACAAGTAGATTCTTACCTCAGGAGACTCTAGAACCAATCGTCTCAACCATACATCAAAGTTATCAGTATTACACAGTTCTATCTTGATTTCTGGCTGTGTATTGGCCCATGATACTAGTAGTAACAATGAGTATCTCACCACTGGAAAACACGACAAATTAGAAGAGTTACTACAACAAAGTAGAGAGTCTATCTGTTGTGTGTCCTCTATGAATGAAATGTAACTGATGTCAGTACGCTGTCTTCCAGTATTGAGATGGAATGAGGACTTTACCGAGGCAAGGATTTACCCATGAATTTCCCATGCAAGGATTTTGCCTAGGATTTACCCAGGCAAAGATCTACCAAGGATTTACCCAAATACCCTGGCAAAAATTTACCAAGGCGAGGATACACAGGCAAGGAACACACTGATTAATATTTATATGCATCTCTACATCCATTCTAGTCACTTGCAAACAAAATGAAGCTCACCTTCTATGGCGAATAAAACTATGTCTTGGAACGGCAGATGGTACAGTGCTAAAATGATAAATGTCAGATGAAAATGTCAGACACCTCTTACTTCACATTTGATGTCTGTTTGATTCTAGTCATGATGGGGAATATGTGATGTGTCTTTATATCCACACCACTTTACGACAGCCATGCTACTTTGAACAGATGGTTGTCAGGAATACTTTATTTCATTTCAGAGAAATTAATGTAGAAAATACAAGACAAAGTACAATAAAGGGTGGTATACTGTAGCATGACTGTCCTCACTTGCACAGCTCACATACATATGTACATACATACGTACATACATACATACATTTTACATACATCCATCCATCCATCCATCCATCCATCCATCCATCCATCCATCCATCCATCCATCCATCCATCCATCCATCCATCCATCCATCCATCCATCCATCCATCCATCCATCCATACATACATACATACATACATACATACATACATACATACATACATACATACATACATACAGACAGACAGACAGACACATACACACATGACACGAGTATTTATAAGCACTAAACAAATATGTTACAGGGACTGAAATAAAAACAAAATGCTTCAGCGTATTTGTTAAGTTTGGGAATAATGGTAATGGAGAGATGAACTCTGGAAATATTATCTTATAGGGTACTCTAGTAAAAGATCTGGGCAACTTGGCTAGAGTTTCTGTACTTACCATGCTTACCAAAGCACTGAAGTTTGATGACAACCAGTTTCAAAAAATATCTTTTAAATGAAGTTGCCTGGTTACTAATTAAAGTTGTGACCACAATGAATAGACACCTACCATCAGCCCTACAGTGACATCTCACATTATATTGTGAAACTGTCTAAGAAATGTGCATTGGGGTATGAATGCATGAAATGTGCATTTTGTACAGACTGTGATGAAATGACACCTACCGTCTTCCAAACTATGACAGCTGATACACTATGTTACAATTGTCTAGATTAAGTCTGCATGGTTAAGTTTTGTACAACCCATACTAAAATGGCACCTACCATCTGCCCGACTACGACATCCTACATGAAACTGTTGTAACTGTCTTGGTGCAGCAGCATCGTATATAACACTCATCAATCTGGTCAATGACCCTTCCTCACCAAGTAACTCCAACATATTCTAAAAATTCAAAGCAATCAGAAATACAGCAATGTCTTGAGATCCCTTTCCAAATCATATCATTAACTGTAAATAGGGAATTCCAAGCATTCAATTTACACTGGACTTACATGTGTTTTAACAGTTAAGATGCAATATACTTTTCAATTGAAAGACTCCCTAGGCCAAGGACTTTTTTCATTACAGAGGAGGATATTACCTACTCTACAATCATCAACTTTAACTGGAGAGGAATAATAAAACATACAATTGAACCATATTTTTCCCTTATCCACCCATTATATATATGTATATTTTCAAATGAATATTAATTTACCCAGATATGATATCAAGAGATGAAAATTGGGCTTATGCAAATGAGTAAACTTGTCTGCATATATGCAGACTTGGCCTGGGAACCTGGAAGGGACTGCCTGCATATATATGCAGACTTGGCCTGGGAACCTGGAAGGGACTGTCTGCATATATGCAGACACGGTGTTTTTAATATTTTCTCACCTTTCTCACTCGCAATGCCACTCTCAAGTAAGGATCTGCACTGCGATGTTTCTCTTTCCTGTGTTTCTTACTCGGAGTTTCAAAGTCGACGTTGGATTGAGACTCAAAGACGTCATCCTGGCTGTCTGGATCTGCACTTGTAACATCAACACCAAATTGGTACATCAGTTTTAACAGGCATGCCAGACAGTCTTGTTGCCACTGAAATGAAAACAATAGATTTTGGTCAAGTCAACAAATTTGTACCCTTTGTCTAGACCAGTGTATTATCAAATGGGAGTGGACTAAAAATGAAAATATTTGGACAAAACCTGTAAGTTAAAGATGTGAAGATATTCAAATTATCTTATTTCACTCTTGATTTGTCGATACTTGTAAATTTCCAGACATAAAAAAAATATTCAACGTACCTCATCCCACTCTTGATCTGCCGATACTTGTAAATTTCCAGACATGAAAATATTAAATAAATGTTTCATTGCACCATGATTGATAAACTGGAAATGAAAGAAGGAAGAAAGAAAGAATGAAAGATAAAAATTAAGTTTTGGAGCAAGGAATGGTCAGTACATTATGACACACAGCAGAGACGATGTACATATTAAAAGTCAAAGATTGACCTAATTTGCACACAAGGACTTGGCTGACTCAAGCTGGTACAGCAAAATTTAGAATTCCATCAGGTAAGAGTCTAACAGTTGCAAATTGTTGTCACAACTTCACTGATCACTAAATACAACTACGTCTGAAATTTCTTGCAACAAAAAGGTACATGGTTGATCATATTACAGTAGTACCAATGTCATTTCAAAGTCAAATCTTCTACTTCAAGTTCAAAAGAACAAAGTTACAGTGCTATAACTCTTTAGTTCATTTCAAATACTGTGAAATACTTCATTTTCATTTAGAATTTATTTTCATGGTGTGATTTTCTGCTAAAATAAAATCTCTTGAAAATACTTGCTACCCACAGATACCCAGGTATACTTTCCTAAATCAGTGAAAATTAAGTCCAAGTATAAAAATCAATCAGCCAATTTCCCTTTTCACTGAATATTGTAAATCCTTTGAAAATATACCATTTGACAGGATATGAAGTTCCATTATTTCAATATTTGCCTGACTTCATACACAGGAAATCTAGACATTTCAGACACTGAGAGACAATTTTCATCAGATTATCTTCGCTACAAAATTTCAAACCAAGGTATAACAACTCACTGTCTCCATCCAGGCACTAGCATCCTCATAACCTGCTTCAGTGTCTATCCGACTGGAGTATGCTTCCCCATACACACCCTGGAAAGGCAGCACATAACAAGTCATACATATATGTTACACATTAGAGACTTTGTCTTACAAATTGTTATGTGACAACTCCCTACATTTCACATTTCTGAGTATGCATTGATTCTATGCACATCCCCTTAACAGTAGAGTTCTTCCATTGTAAATGTGAAAGTCTGAAAAGACTATTTTGTGTTTATTTATAACTCAGTTTTCTAAGTTGAAACTGTCATGCTTATATCCTGTTTCCTCGTTACCATTTATGTCGATAGCTGTGTAGATTGATGTTATCATCAATGTATTCCATTCAGCTGATTCCATTCAAACCAAGGGGTGATACAATCATATACTCTGTGATAGCATATCCAAATTAGCTGTGTTTCCATATAATAATGACTCTTACTTCCCTGTCAATAGTTACACATCTTGCCATTATGTATTCACTATCTTTACTCAGATATCGGTTGACAACTTACTTTATCTAAGACTCCAAAGTCTGATTTGCTCGCAAGCGCTGCATCACCACCTCCAACACTAGCCTGTTGAAACACACAATTTTTTTTTTACTATTAAATCATACTTGACGACAAATTTCATAAGATGGAATTTTTTTAACAAAGAAACAATATTCAACACAATATTTCCAAATCGGTGGCACTAATAATTTCTGTGTAACTATGACAACACAGAATATTCTTAATCCCTCAAATGAGTGACAGTGGCATGTATTTAATCTTACCAAAGACTTGGTTCTTTTCCTGTGTGGATTTGTTAACGCTTCCATTATCTGTAGTGAGTACAGCAACTGCTGTGGATTCTCTTCACAAAGTAAATCACTCCAGTCAGCTGATACTGGTCCACTCTTCTCACTGCAATCACCACTACCATCCTGTTGAAATAAAAGTACATCATTCCACATAAATATGTTGACAGAACATGTCTTCCAGTTTTGTAGGAAGTAGAATATGATAATGTCATAATTATTACACATCGTTACATAAAATGCACATAGGGCTGGCTTTTGGATATGCTGCCAAGTGGGGCAAAAGTTGAATATTCATAGACTTGAGTAAAAGTTGTCAGTCAGTTCAAGCTTCATAAATCTTACACTTGGTTGACAACAATGATGAGTAATTGATTCCTTGCTGGATCATCACAGCTTGAGATTGGTCAGAATTTTTTTTAAATTCAATTTTAATAAGTTAGACAAAACTAGAAACCTGCCACAGTGCCAAGTTTATCAGGACTAACTTACCTGGCCTGTCATCAAAGCTTGGAATTTGCCAAGTTTATCAGGACTAACTTACCTGGCCTGTCATCAAAGCTTGGAATTTGCCAAGTTTATCAGGACTAACTTACCTGGCCTGTCATCAAAGCTTGGAATTTGCCAAGTTTATCATGACTAACTTACCTGGCCTGTCATCAAAGCTTGGAATTTGCCAAGTTTATCAGGACTAACTTACCTGGCCTGTCATCAAAGCTTGGAATTTGCCAAGTTTATCATGACTAACTTACCTGGCCTGTCATCAAAGCTTGGAATTTGCCAAGTTTATCAGGACTAGTTGGCAGCAACATTAATAATTCCCACACTCTTCTGGACATCAGTCTGGCTTCTTTTCGATTCATCTGAAATGATAAAACATGCACAGAGTGTTTACAATTACATACATGGTTAGGTGTTCCAACTGTTTTACAAGATTTCAAAACTGATTTCTACTCTCATGTAACTGAACACACATCATAAACAAGAACTATGTACTTAGATTTAGCTTTCTAGGTTGATATAATAATCTTTCTTTGTTCCAATAAATTTGAAAATTTGTTGAATGATTGCCACTGAGCAGTGCCCTATTGTTGAACAGCAGGAGGAAACTGGCGTATCTAGGGAAAACCACGAGTATGAAGCTACCATCATATTCATATTCAGATTCACTTTCAAAGTTGACCTCTACTCTCAATGTGAATATGATGATAGCTTCACATGTTCATCATCAGATTCGAAGTCTTCCGAATGGGTACAAACAAGTGTTTGGCAAATCACAAATCCTTCATTGGCAGGTTGAAATCATGTGATTGTAGTTACTTTTCACTTGATTAGCGTGGATTTGCATGCTTTCTGCTTATTTTTGCCAGAGTATCCAATTTGCACCATGAATTATTGTTGTCATATAAAAAACTAATTTGGAAGTTTAGTATGCCTTTCCCATATCTTTGAAAATGAAATATCAATATTTGGGTGTACAAAAAACCTGTATGAGTAATGTAATAAAATATGGCCTGGCTGGGTGTGTTTTGATTTCCCGCAGTGCTGCTATCTTTGAAACCCTACTTAACACTTACACTGGTGAAATTTACACAAAATAGTGTTGTCAAGACCACAATTATCACAATGTGTGTAGTTCCCTTGATCGGGATCGGTCAACACAATCGATTGTGAAAAATAATGGTCCATGACAACAATAATTCATGGTGCAAATTGGATACTAGGGCTGGCAAAAATAACAAGAGAGCATGCAAATCCAGGCAAATCAAGTGAAAAGTAATTACAATCACATGATTTCAACCTGCCAATGAAGGATATGTGATTTGCCGAACGCATGTTCGTACCCATTCGAAAATACTTCGAATCTGATGATGAATGTGTAAGCTATCATCATATTCACATTGATCGTAGAGGTCAACTTTGAAAGTGAAGATGAATATGAATATGATGGTAGCTTCACACTCGTGGGAAAACCTGAGTTGTTTGGCAGGGTCAGACTGAATATCACCCTTCTTATTTGGTTAATTTTTAATCAAACCCAGTCGGAGGCACTGTGTGGGTTCGAACCCAGACTGCAGGTTTACAAGCTAACCACGCGACCACCAACAACCCCATAACGCGACCACCAACAACCCCATAATATATATATAACACAGGTTGTACAAGTTAGATATAGTAAAAAATTTTCAGACAAACACAAAATTTACTTCTTGATTTTGGTACAAATGTTGTTTAATACATGATTATAGTTTTTAGAATGTTACTAATATGTCGCTATATATCTCCTAACTCTGATGAGTCACAATTTATCAAGTATACATCTAGTATAGGACTGTACAGGTTGGTGGTAGTGAAACGTTGTCCTGATATTACAACAACTGTACTTACTAGTGATATGTTGAGATTACTACCGTAACTATTGAGTTGATGTAGTAAACTAAATATTCGACTAAAGTTGGGTTCATGTAGAAGTATCATCATTGGTAGCTTTTCACGTGATGGCGGTGACATACAGGACGCTGGGAGTTGTACGCCCTCTCGTTTACGATCTCTTCGGATGTTGCCAAATGATACGAACACAAGCTAGAAGAAAAGATACCATTTCAGAATGGATTTATCATTACATTACAGTACATTATATACATGTTTGTATTGAAAAGGGTTATATTCACAAGCATTTCATGAAGTGAGGTGTGAAACTGGGGGAACATGACTCTAACATAATAAATGCCACACATCTTAAATGAAAATTGCTTTCTAACTGAACAACAGAAATACTAGTACATATATTCTGACTGTTCCCTATATTTACTTTGTCAACTGATACAAAATATGAATAAAATGTTTAGCATCATACCTGCATTTCTTTAAATCCTGTTTCTGTAAGTGACCTTTCATCCACATCTGGAGTCAGTTCATGACCCAGTGATATCATCCTAACCGGTCCTTGTCCTGGGCCACCACCCACTGGCTGTGCCAACAACTGTGGTACAACCCCACCAACAGGCTGTGCCAACAACTGAGGAACCACCCCACCAAGTGCTGTACTCAGTTTCCTACCAGTCTCTTGTTCTTTGTCACCTTTCTTGTCTTCATGTTGCTGGTGGGTGACCTCACACCAGTGGGTGACCTCTGCCCTCAGGTCAGCAACTAGGTCATTGCAGTTCATTTCAATGGTTAGCTGTGTGGAAAGAACAAGACTTGTGTAAGCACTGAAGAAACTATCATGTTACCATGACATTTGTGATGTTCATTTGCAACTTTCTCTTCATTTCAATAAAATAACTGGATCACAAGCTTTCAAATATTCCAGAATAATTCTCAACACAGATCACAAATACAAATTGAAAAGTTGATACTTAGACTGGCTACTATTTTACTAATACTACTCACCTTATCTGACATACCAGCCATCTGACAAACTACTCTCATTGTTGCTACATTGCCAGTCAAGTTCTGTTGATGACTTGATATACCCTTGCCTTGTAACTGCCACAGACGTAAATGATATGCATATCTATTGGAAAATAACACACGATACATTAATTCCATTAGATATGAAGAAGAAAAAACACACAGTATAATCATGGGTATTAAAAAGCTTTAACAGTCTTCTATACAAACATACATACATACATACATACATACAAATAAACAAACAAACAAACAAACACTACATTCATTCATTTGATATTGATAGACACACACACATACACACACACACACACCATATCCACACAAAGATATAATTCAGACATAGACACAGAGAGATGTTAGTTTCACAAAACCCTACTGACAGTCAGCCTGCATCAAATGTCCACCGCTGTATAACTAAAACTCTCTTCCACAACACCTATTATGCTTACCTCTTCCTGAAAGTTTCAAGATGTGTTTTCAATAGTAGAAGTCCTCTCTGTATAATACGTAGACATGAATCTTCAGCTGCTTCTAAGTCTTCTGATGCATTGACTAAACTATCCATACAACGATGAATAAACTCTTCCTCTTTCTCTAGAGTACCATTACCAGCTGAGTAGAAAAAAACAGTCTTAGTTTGAATATACTGTGAACAGAATCATTTCTTTCTATAATATCAAAAACATCCCTCTCTCAGTCACTTTCATTCAAATTAAGTGATTTCTACATATTTTATTTGCATTCAATACATTTTCCTGTCAAGATTTTTTGAGTGGGGTTTATCAATATGTTAAACACTGCTTTAAATTGTCTGGTGCTGGGGGTGGATGCCTGGTGAAACATCTTTGTACATGTGATGTCAAGGTGCTGGGGATGGATGAGACATGATAATACACCTGCTACCAGATTGACCATCACCCTACTCACAGCACTAACCTAGGCCCTACCTACAGTATCATACCAACCAACCCACAGCATCACCCTACCTACCCACAGCATTACCCTACCCACAGCATTGCCCTACCCAGTATCACCCTACCCACAGCATAGCCCTACCCACAGTATCACCCTACCCACAGCATTGCCCTACCCAGTATCACCCTACCCACAGCATCACCCTACCCACAGCATCACCTTACCCACATCATCCTACCCGCCACAACCCTATTCACAACATGTCAACCTACCTTCAATATAGAATGAATTGATGTACTGTACAGCTGACATACTGACATCTGTATCTTGTGCTCGTAATGCTATACTCCACAATTGATCCATACCAGACATCTACCAACAAAAACATGTGACAGATTATATCAATGTTTCTTAACTTCATAATTGCTTAATACAATGATTGCCTTCCATGGAAACCTTTGCTATGATTGAAAAGATATGTGTAATGTGCTGACTCTACCCTCAACCTTCATTTATTAACAAAGGTGATGTTGGCTTAAAAGATTTTAATATGGATGACATCAGTGAATTTGTTGACATGGAGAAAGATAGTCTGTATGTGTGCTTCAAGCTCAATTACCACTCTATTTTTCATAGGTATATGTAATTATCATAGCTTTGGAAATTTAACTGCTTGTGAGTCAGAGAATCAGAAAGTCAGTCAGTCAGTTAGTTAGTGAGTTCTTTGTAACTGACTGATGGAGACACATACTGGTAACAGATATGTGCTGTTATCAGCATACGTACAAAGGTCAGTCAGTCAGTCAGTCAGTCAGTCAGTCAGTCAGTCAATTAACTCTTGTAGCCAGATTGACAATTTGAAATGTGTTCTATATCAACATAGACAGTGTATCTTTACAACTAGATAGAGTTCCTGTAGTATTAACTTACATCAGTACTTGTACTGTCATAGGATGAGTTGGCAAGTCTTGCAAGACTACATAACTGATGAAATAGATTCAATCCCGTCATACTGATGGTCTCTGGATTCAACTGTGGCATCTGTTGATAGCAAAGTCTCATAGTTCAATATAGTGATATTCAACATACAGGCACAATTCACTAGACCATAGTTTAATTAATCCTGATCAATATTGCCATATTCATCACATATATACATCTTATTGCACCATCAGTGATACAACACCTAACAGATAACTAAAGCAGTATCAGCTACATGTACTTGCCCCATTCACTTAGAATATTCGTATCAGGTGTAAAATAACAGTGTTTAATTATCAGCCCTGTAGTGGTCATTCTAAATATATTCAAGTTTTAGCAATGTCGCTAGCAGACAAAACCCATCTGTGTCACAAATTAGAATATAGACAAATCTTATTGACACTTCATTCAGATAGCGATCAGCTAGGGGCTACCCTACCCAATGAGTAGACATTAGTTACAGATAGCTTACATTTAGCGCCACCACACACTGAGCTGATAATTAAAGCAGTCAATACATTGTTATTTTTCTAAGTGAATGGGGCAAGTAGCTGAAATGTTTTAGTCATTGGTTATGCGTTGTATGTTATGCTAGCCAAACACCATATATAATATATTTGTATTTGATAGGGTTAATATGATAATGTAACTACATGTCATACAGTGTGATATGACAAGTTACTATACCCATCTTTATCAGCATCAAAATGACCCATGTCGACTTTTTCTAATATACTATATGATAAATGCAAAATGGAAATGACATGTATGGTATGCATATACTAAGTGCTGCGTTGATGAAATGTGACCTTTCAGTGACATTGCAAATACCAAACCTTGTTCCTCTTGAACTCTACTAAATATGTTATTTCTACGTATTAACAAATGCTTCTAATGTTTTGGCACCCAAGTAACAAAGGGAAAATCTGGCAAACAAAAGATGCATGATTATCATAATTTATATCATAATATTGTTAGGGAACCCAAGTTTTTAATACCTGGGGAACTCAGTTAGATTTTACCTGCTTAGTACATTCAACAAACTGATAAGACATGCACATTAATTGTTTATATTGCTATTTGAGCCATCACTTCACATGCTTTGATTCTGGCTGTGTATCAAAGTCCATTCTACTTACCTTCTCATAAAAGATATGTTTGAATGTTTCAAGCCCCATGGCATGTTGGTCTTTATTTCTGGCTTGGTTTAGAAACCAGTTGAGGGCTTCATCACTGCATTCAGAATCAGTGACAAGACACGACCACAGTGTGTCCACTTGTTCCATTGTCAATCCTATATAAAGACAGCAATATATACACCACCAGGATTAAATCTTTAATATGACCATCATTTCAATTCTGACAATCTCTAATACGGGTTGTGTTTTGTAGTCTTGACGATATAATCAAAACATATCATTCTGATAATTGTTCTCTTGGTTTACTAAGATTGACACAAACTAAATCTATTGTTCGTCAATGTGGTAGATTACACAAGTGGGTGATAGCGGTTTCTCTGTTGTGCGATTCTAATCGCCCTATAATCGAGATAGTGTAAACATTGGAAGTACTAAAACACTACACTGCAAGTCCTCTACAGATGCCTGCCCTACTGAGACTATAATTAAACCAACATCCATTCACTAGCTTATCACTGTTGTATCCACATACTGCAACAATACTTTCAGTTTGTGTCTATCTTAGTAAACTGAAGGCTCAAATACCAGAGTACTATCTAAGTAAGTCAGCAACCAGACACCATCACAACAGTCAGCTCTTCCATAACGCTAGCACACATCAAGGTTACACGTGACTCTCCACACGTTCTTTCTAAACTCTAACTTATCATGACTCCCAACTTGTGAATCCTAATTCCCCCCTTACAACGATTTCATTACCACCTGTCACTTTCCCATCATTTGAAAACTCAAGAATAGATGTGATTCTATAGGCTGTGCGACATGACGTCAAAATATTCGGAAAAGTATCACACAACTTATATAATTATTCCCAACAAGTTGTAGAACAGTTTAGAATCAAAATGTGGTCATATCTGAAGAGAAGTAGTGTTATATTCACAGAGAAGTGTAATGTAATTAATGATGTCATCTCAATCCATAAATTTGACAGACTTACTGAAGTTATCTGGTGAACCAAGTGTAGAAAACACACAGGTCAAGAACTGTAATCTGGCTTGTACTTCTATGGTATGGGTATATCTGGACAAGAAAATCACAAATGATTTAGTTTCTTCAAGATCTGAGTTACTTCATGTACATCAACATGTTGAACACGTTTACTGAGTTACTACAAGTACATCACAAATGTTAACTTGCACCAGTTGTATATGATAAATAATTACAATAGATGTTATTCCCCAATATTTTTCTTCATCCAGCCAAGGAATATATGAGTAACCTAAGGGGCTTTGTCAGTATGAGTCAGAAGACGAGTAGTGACAACCCATAAAGTCACGAGTATTTTCTGACTGAATGAAGACAAATATTGGAGAATAACATAATTATAACAGTGTTAGTAATATCAAAGAAAAATCGAGGAAAGTGATGGCAATTTTGAATATTTTGACTCATATTTCAAACACAGCAGAACCAGTGACGTAGACATGCATTGTCGTGATACAGACGCACGTTGTCCTGATGTAAAATGATCTGGGTATAAATTCCATATTTTTGTTCAACTTGGCTCATACATGGTATAATAAGTAAGATAATATATTCTTCAATCCACATTGCTGAATTTTTAGAGACACAAATCAACACTGACATAAAAGTACATATTTGAACTAATACCTTTATTTTGATTTTACACACAGCAGAATTACTGAAAGCCAAATACAAGTAACACAGCTCTGAAGTGTATCTCAGTTCAGTTTGGCAAGAGACAATAAACTGCACAAGATTTGTTAGCGATGCGCTTCTCCATGTTGGATGTTTTTGAAAATTGAAGACATTTATAATTATTACATCTAATGTAATGTTAGAGTGCAAAAAAACTTAACTTACAGTTCTGTGTTGTAATTCAATTTCTTTCTAGAGTCTGTATAAAACACTAAGTTGTTGAAGAAATGTTCCATCATCTGAAGTTCTTTCTCTGCCCAACTGTTGAGAGATATAACAATGCGAGGAATTAATTCTTTACATCATTCTACATATTGTTGTCCCTTTACAATTGACTGAAGTTGCCATCTCAATATTACTAGTACCTGTCACTCTAAGGTAGAGAAAAAAATATGTTCTGGTACTGTAAACCAGGAATTTTTCGTGGAAGACTTGTTTTCGTCTATTTCACTGGAAAAAATTATGCAATAATATGTATAGTGACTAAAATGCCTTCTTGTATATACACACAATGTACTAGTCTGGTAATTAGTAGAAATTAGTGTTTGAAAACTAGCTGAAGACTGTAAAATCGCAAAATGTTCTAGAAGTGAAAGTATCTAGATTTACAGTATCTAGTTCTCTTCTGGGCTTAAAGACCCATGTTGGACTACGGTTAAAATGTGAGTTTCAAAAAAAAAACATTGGTCCCAAACAACAACAAAAAACGATCCTACTAATCCTTGTGGCTCCACTGATAAGATAGTACTACTAGTGCAAAAACATGGGCCTGAATCATTGGCCTTTAAAAGCAACTTTCATTTTTGAATATAAGTTGAACTCTGTAAATTACTTTTTCTATGATACCTCTGCTTCGTACATGTCTTTTAGACAGTTATTTGTGTATCGTTCACAGTGCTGGGTCTCTGATCACTGTATATATATAATTCACCTCCACACATCAACATGACTCACTTACATTGTAATCCAGTGTGTGTCGTATGTATTCCTGTACTGTTGAAAAGAACCAAATAACTTTGGCAGCAGACGAAGACATACTACCACAGACCTGGAAAAACAAAAAAATAATGAATAAAAAAACACTTATTTTAAATTGTTAGACTTTCTTTGCACAATAGTTCTGTAAAACGTAAAGCATAATGACAGTAAACATAGAGATCTACATGAGGCTGTATTTTTACCTGATCCTCATCTATTTGCTTTGAGCACAAGATTCAAAGCTAAAGCACGCAAGGTATTCCATAAGGTACATAAGAAAGATCAACATACAAGAAAACTTGAATTCAGCGTTTAGCATCCAGATTTCAACTATATTCAGACGTGTTTAGAAACTATAAATGGCATACTAATAATATATGGCCACCTTCAAATGAACCAATATTTCCAAAACGTCAATCCATCAGCCCTCTTCCACCCACCAACCTGCGACCCATCAAGTTGCCCCTGACACATCAACCGCTCCAAAATCCTTCACATTAACTTGAAATGAAATGAACACAATACTCAAGTGAACCAAAAAAGCCTTCGCCCTTCCATCAGTCAATGTGTCACCAATCAGCCCTCATCTACCAACCTGCTCCTACCCATCTATCTGCCCCAACATATCTACTGCCCAAAATCCTTCACATTAACTTGAAATGAACATAATACTCAAGTGAACCCACAAGCCCTCACCTTCCATCAGTCCATCCGTCACCTATCAGCCCTTCTACATATCTTAAAATAAACACACTCTACTCACCTATTATTAGCCACATTATCAAGACAACCTTCTATAAATTTCATTCTGATCTGTCTATCTGTAAACCAGCACACTAACTGACATAGGAGTTTCTCTGCTTCAGCTGCAAGACCTTCTCCAAGTAACTTCTGTCAGAGTAATGAAGATGTTAGACACAATTTAGTGGTAGAACTGGAAAGTATGACAATTCATTATATTTATTCTAAATTCACACAGTCATAAAAAAACTGAAAAATGATCATAGTTGCATCTAATGTGTGTCTGCAACAACTTAACGTCAGAAATAAAGTGAAACACACGGCAGAAACAACTGATAAGAACTCACAGCATTTTCATCTTGTACGAGATCCCACAGCAGTGTATTGCCTTTCTTACAGACGTCTTCAAAATCAAAGTCATAGTGTTGTAATGCATGATGCTCCTGGGTTATTTTGTGCTCTGGCAAACCTAGGAGACAAGAACATTACAAGACTGTCAGTGTTAAACCAGATCTGTTGGTACATGTTTATTATAGATCCTTGATAACTATAAAACACATTATCTTCTTCAGTAAACATCACATATCAAGTCCAGTGGTCCACCTTACAATGTATATGCATGTCCAAATGAAGTGCTATTTTTTGTTGACAAACTTTATCATGCATCGGTCATGATCACTTTCTAAGCTCGTAACCATCCCAAGTTTCATTCACTATGTTCAATTTGGCTTATTGGGATGACTTCAAGCAAAAGCCTTTCATACATTGTGTAAATTACTGCTCTGCTCAGAGACAAAATTTCATTTTGAGTGTCCTTAGTTACTAATTAGTGTTTTGTAGCATGGCACCGCAAGTCAAGTGTGTGTGTATGTGTGTGTGTGTGTGTGTGTGTGTGTGTGTGTGTGTGTGTGTGTGTGTGTGTGTGTGTGTGTGTGTGTGTGTGTGTGTGTGTGTGTGTGTGTGTGTGTGTGTGTGTGTGTGTGAATCAATTGACTGCTGTATATAAGTTCACACTCTGGTGAGTTCAATCAGCTTTACATGTCTACAGATATACCCAGGGAAAGTGAAATTTACAGTAAGTGTAAGTAAGTTACACACATCACGTTATTGATTTGTACAACCGCACACACTAAAACAATGTTGAGAATTCAGTAAAAATAAAGGAAAATTACATGAAAACTAAGACAGAGTGTCATAGAATTATGTTTACCTTGTGATCTCCTATACATAGCCATCTTGGCTAACTGATGCTGCATTTGAGATGTCAACTGTGCTCTTTGTTGTGCATTTAACTGTGCTAGCTCTTCTTCACACAATGATTCCTCACCATCAAAGTCTGCCATGTTTTTCTGAGACTTGGCACTAGCCTGTGAACTGCTGCAACTGATGTCCTCTGTACTCAGAACTTCATCCATTAAAGCACTGTACATATGAGAAATCGCAATGTCAATTTCTGGAAACAATACTGACAGTTTTCACAAAATTTGTTTCAGATGGAAACAGTCAATGCATGGATTTCTGTAGGTGATAACTTGTTTGTCAGTGTTTGTTACAATGAGGCAATGTGTTAAATCTACCTATGAGAGCCCAACAAACTTGATTCAGGTCTGTCGAAGTTGATAAGAAACAAAGTCAATTTTAATTGTATTACAGTCCCCTTTCCTCATCCCAATACTGGGGGTGGGGGGTGGGTGGGTTCTTGAACCATAGAAATAAACAGTAAACAGGATTATCCAAGCCAAGTGAGAGCTCTGTACTGAAACATCTTCCACATTGACTATTTTTATGATGTGTATTTTCCAAACTTCTGACATACCTGTAAGTAACAACACATCTTGGGGGTGGGGGTTGGGGGTGGTATTTCAATTTTTATAAACTTGAAGTATCATGTGTAAGAAGTGCATCATGAACATTTTCTACTGGGAGGATTTGTGGTCATCAAATATGTCCACCTAATTTAGCCATTAACACTCCAAATATCTCCACTGAAAAACTCTTTTTGTGGTTTCTTTTGTTCTTTTCATGTAATGATTTGGAAAGTATTACCTTCTGACAGATTCATCATGGTGTTGATGTCCATGTGTTAGCAGTCCTCTACAATCATACACCTCTGCTTCCATACTACTTTCATAATATTCCTGAGTCTCTCCGGAGCTTTCCAGCGGAGGCAAAGAGTCCTGTGATGGCTGTGAATCTTGCGATAACTGACCATCAGTTTTCTTACGAGTCCTACATTTATCATCACAAGCCCTCACAATTATCTTTTTAGTTTGCTTACAAGTTGTTTCTGTCATTTCGACATCAATGTCTGAAGTCCTAGTGTCTTGCGAGACACGAGAATCGTCTAAGCTTGACGATGTGGTATGAAGAGTAGTGTCTTGTTTCTCTATGTACTCCCCATCCTCATCAGTTATAGGACTGAGTGAGGCATGATCACATATCTCCCCTGGTTGGGCTTCATCACTGTGAACACTACCTTCACTGCATTCATCACCCTCACTCATCTCACTCGGTTGTTCGTAGTCAGTTTCAGAGTCCTCCTCTTCACCTTCCTCACACCCACTAGTGTTTTCACTCCTCTGACTGGGTTCACTGCCCTCCTCACTGCCGCTTGTCTCGCGACTCTCGTCCTCCAATTCCTCTTCCATTTCACCACTTGAATCCTAGTCAACATATCAAAACACAGTTAAGTTGCTGTTGTGAACCATGTCATAACTTAAGTGCACTTTTTGGTATTAAAGGGGAGACAAGCTGAGTTTATACATGTTTAGGTTTAGCTTTTACTGCATATTTGAAAGGTTCTCATATTATTGTATCCACTGAAGCATACTCAACCACCACCTGGTAATAAAGTATAACTCATAAACAATGACATAATTTATGATACGTATCAAAGAATGTTGAGGAAATTCACACTATGTAATCAACTGTTCTAACCATGCCAGAAGACAATGGTAATGTTATAGAAGACATACATTGACATTAACATTATACTAGAATGTAGTTTTATTTAAGTATTTTCACTTAAGTAAAAAGCTCATCAACTCAGTTTGTACCCCTTTTACCAAATTATCAACTATCTATTATATACATACTACTGCCTCCACTCAAGTCCTAGTTGACATTTCAAAACATAGTTACTCTTGAAGTTGTGAATCACATTCTGATAAGTTTGTTAATCAAAGTGCACTATTGAGATTATCCAAACTATCAACCACCTAACATACATGCACACAACAGCAGAAGTTGAACCCTTTCATGTAACTTTCTTTTTTTCCTTCATTTTGAAAATTTAATGTGACACGGATACAAGTTTGACTCTTAACTTATCAGTTATGATCAAGGAAATGTTAAACAAATCTTTTAGAAAAAATATGAAGCATTCATGTTTATTATATGAAAAGAATTTCAAACAAATTTCTTGCCAAAATCCCACTGAAGTGCAAAACTAGTTGAAAATTCAGTTTGTTTGTTTTTGTAATCCTTTACTGTGTATTACAACATGACTTTTATTCAGAATTTGCTGTAAACCATACAACTTCATTCACTAATTGAAACAAAACTTAAATCAGTCATACAAACAGGGAACTTAATTAATGCAGCAATTCAAACTGGAAGTACATACAGAAATTCAAACAGGAAGTATGACCACCCAACAACAACAACAAACAACTTCATCTGGAAATTTTACCAGGAAATTAGATACACCCATACTACGTCATACAGAAATCCCAAGAGAAAGACATTCTCACCTGATGTTGGCGTGCTTGCTGTCTGCCTTTGTGATGATGTTTACCATGACGCCGCCGTTCAAGGCGATGCCTATGATGTGGATTGTGTTGATGATGGTGATGGTGATGATGATGGTGGTGGTGACAGTGGTGTGCCTCGTCCTCATCAGGATCAATGTCACTGACTTCTGCACTTAGACTGTTTTCACTACTGCTAATACTATGTCTTCTACCTGGTCTGATCTCACCTGTAAAATATCAAAATTTACACTCCAAAGTCTCTGTAATTCAGACATTTCTACTAATATTCATAACATGTCGAATTGGTTATGCCCTAAGAGAATAACCCCACCTGTAAAACATCAAAGTTACAAATTCCCTTCAGTCTCTGTAATTCAGATATTTCAACTACCCATAATACTTTTAATGTGTTGTCAAACATATTTGACCCCCAAAGATCACAAAGTTTTGGAATTTATGGCTGTGCTAAATCTACACACCAAAACCAAACACTAAATCCTAGAAACACTGGCAGGCACTCCAACTTACACAAATCTTTCAGAAAACATCTGCTTTTCAGACACTTCACCCTATAACCTTTGGAAGGTGCTCAACTTGCACAAATATTCCTGGAAAGATCTACATTTTTTAATATGTTCTCGCTATTAAAGACAAAGTAAATATGACAGACTCTTTTGCAGCAAGACTTGGTATGTAATTTATTGATTTCAGTAGATTTTCAAAAAAGTCAGGAAGACCACACAGGTGACAAACACCTGTAGATGTGGACACCCAAGGGATTTGATAAGTCACATACTGTTACCTCTTTCCAGTGGTGAGTCATCCAGAGCCTTGAGTGGAGTAGAGTGTGTTTGTCTCTTGATTTGTTTGGTAGCAGTCACTGCTTGTGTAGACAAAGCATTTGTCCATAGATACTTGGTAAGAACTGATGCCATGTATAGAGTCTGTAGAAACAACAAGTAGCAACGTTTATTTATTTATTTATTTAGTCATTTATGGCAATGCATTCATAAAATGGTTTTTCATACAAAGCAATAACAAAAAATAACAAATACATACCATAAATACATATACAAAAACAAAGGAAATAAAGTACAAGAAAGCCTAAAAACCAAAGACACATGAAACATGAATAAGATTGGGAGAATGCAGTAAGTCATTAGATTAAGCTATGGTTTACATGCAGTATCTCCTGTACTGTGGGCTGCTCTACAGGGTACATTATATGGACAATTTTTCTTATGATACACAACAACAACAACAACAACAACAACAACAACAACAACAACAACAACAACAAAGAAGGAGTTTGCTTGATGTGTAATCTGAAACTTCTTTAAAGTGGCCATATGGATGAGAATTTGGTATTCATTTTGGATTTTTATTTGACAAAACAGCTTCACTATGTTTTTCTACTTGAAAAAATAATGTGAAATAACATATACCAAGTCTATGTTTGCAACTCAATAAACTGCAAAACATTAAACAATGTGTAAAATGTTTGTTATTGTACATACAGTAACAAACTTTTTGCACCTTTTTGCAATGTATTGAGTTATGAACATGAACTTGGCATATGTTATTTCACAGTACCTTATTTTTTCAAGTATAAAAACATAGTGAAGCTGTTTTATCAAATAAAAATCCAAAATAAATACCAAATTCTCATCCATATGTCCACTTTAAGAGTTACACCAACAAATTATAGGGAAAAAAAGATGTGATTTAGTTTTCTTCCAATGAAAACTGCAATAAATAATGTTCCATAAACTTTAAAGAATCAACAGTTGGTGAATACATACATAAGGTAGATGTGGATAGGATGGCAACCTGTAATTATCAGTTATATCTCAGACTATCTTAGATATGTGACATATCTATCCATAATCATCTGATTATTATACTTTACCTGCTCAGTATGAGTTGATGGATGTAACGTTGAAACTAACTTCAACATATATCTACGTGGTATATATTATACGTTACCTGCTCAGTATGAGTTGATGGATGTAAACGTTGAAACTAACTTCAACATATATCTATGTGGTATATATTATACGTTACCTGCTCAGTATGAGTTGATGGATGTTAACGTTGAAACTAACTTCAATGTATATCTAAGTAGTATATATTATGAGTTGATAGATATAACGTTGAAACTAACTTCAAGTTCAATGTATACCTACGTGGTATATATTATACTTTACCTGCTCAGTATGAGTTGATGGATGTAACGTTGAAACTAACTTCAACATATATCTAAGTGGTATAGGTTCAAGGTGTTTGATAAGTTGTGGCAGTAAATCATGAACATATCGACTAGAATGCTTTAACTGTGCAGCGGCCCATATACAGTCTATGTGCTCTGTTGTTAAGTAGCCCTCAGCAGCAAGAAAGTTCAAAATAACCTGGCACTGTTTTAATATCTGTGAAGACAAACGGAAGACGGGAGATACATTTGTTTTAATACATATACACTAACACCAAAACTACTGGGGGGTAACAAATTTAGATGATGTTTCAATTTCACATGTGTAACATCAATACTGTACTTGTAGTAATTTGGGAAATAAACAAAGTATCGTAACCACTCCATGCTGTTGTGTGTGATTTATACACAGCAGTAGTACCAAAACTAGATGATACTATACATCAACTATAAATACATGATATAAATTCTGGCCCATCATACCACACATATTATATATCGTATGACACAAATTGGAAGCCAAAAATATTGGTTTTGCAAACTTATGCCAAAAAATAAAAAGAATTATTTCTGGTCAGTTTGTCGAAAATGGTGTGATGATGAGAATATTTTTTTTTTAAATCTCAACAAACCTGTCACTCAGTCTACTATTTATGGCATTTACTGTTCTTTTTATTAGTACTTTATAGCAAGTGTGTATGTGGGGCAGATGTAATTTGCTTATTCATGATTGGCTTTGCAGTTGTCTTCACTGAAATAGGGAGGGTTATTTTTGTGTTTCCTTGCAGATCTGCAGACTACATGGGATGGACAAACACGAAAAAAAGGCAGGTACATGTACGAGGGTATTTAAGTGATGTGCTTGTTGACCAGAAACAATTCTTCTCTCTTCTTCTTCTTTCTTTTTAGGTGTATAGCTTATCAGTGGTCACTCCAGTGGTGGAACATAAAGTCAATATTGATGCCTTACAATGTCTACCTACCTCTACGTGTAAATTAGGTCCAAATATATGTTCTACTATCTTCTTTTCAAGTAACCACTGTGCAAGTTGAGCACCAACACTGTAAACAACAAAACATCATCCGTGTTAAAGTCATTGCTACACCTAGACAAAACATTCTGGATGAATATTTCATGCACTGATACATGGTACTATGACCAGTTCAAGGAAATCAAACAACACATTGTGTCATATAAAGTGATGAACTTTCTGTGAAAATATAGAGAAAGTAAGAGATAAGTTTCTGTGACATTAGGATTACCAAAATAACAACTTGTACTTACTTGTCAATGTCAACCAGAGATTCATTGTTACATACTTCATTAAACATGTGCAACTGGTTCTGAAACAACAAACCAACATATTGTAATGAAATGCACGTATAAAAGTGACTTGGAAACATGTACTTTAGAGAGCAATATTGCGTATACATCCATACTCATTGGAATTCACGGTATCAGTTACTCTCTTGTACAGAGGTCTATTGTTGTGATATAGTGGCAAATTGACGATAGCGATTGAAATGTTATCTTAGACTTCTATCTCTATCCAAAACTCCAGTCTGACTTCCTGACTGTCTTGAGTACAAATGCATCCTTTGTTCATCAGTCCAGTGACAGTCCACACATTGCCACATTACAACATGTACAACGCTTCCTGTCAATAATTTTCAACATATAAAGGGGTCACTATTAACAGAATGCAGAATACAGTAAAGGCTTGACAAATGACGAAATAGTATTTTAGTATTTTCTAAAAATTTTGTCTTTGAAATAAACAAAGTTTGTACCACAAACGGATTCGTATACACTTTGAAGTTTTTGTGATAACAACATCTTGCAATATTGAAAGTATAACGTCACCATTTCAATATACCTTGCATCTGGGAGGTGCATAGTATACAAAGATTTCATAAATGGAAGGTAAGAATGAAAGTTTAACTTACTGTTATCTGACTGAGTCCTGCTAATCTCATAGTTAAAGTAGATGATATAAAGTACTTAAATGCAAGTTCAAGGCTTTCTTTGTCAAACCACAGTGGAGTATCTAGAGGTTCCTTGATGGCATTCCACATCATGTCGGCCATGTTACGTGCATTAGTCATCCGGAGATCCTTATCCGATAGGGTGCACAGATATCTAGAGAAATGAAAAAAAACATAGTAAGACGACTCAGGAAACTCGTATTTCTTGCAAGCATTTCCATTGGACTGTTTAAGTCTGATATAAATCTAACTGAACTCAACACAGATTTATGATGACTTTCGAGGAAAGTTTTCAAATGTCAAATCATGGTTACATTTTCATTCAGGATGGTTTTACTTCAATCAGTTGATCAAATCAATTTGTATGTATATTGGTTTATGTTTGCCTTGTTGTCTACCATGCCCACTTTCATCAATTTTTATAATATCACTGCCGAGAGTATAAAAATACCTTACTTTCTTGAGTCACCTTTTGAAGAATAACCTTGCAGTTACAATTAGTCTTTTATTGTTACACTATAGTTAAGTGGTACAAGCTGAGTTTATAAACTTTTATTCAAGTGACATAAACTATTGATTATTCTGTTGTTGTATAATGCTAATGTCGATGCATGCCTTGTATGACATTACTCTTGTCATCTGACATTATTAGAACAGTTGACTGCAAGGTAGGAATTTACTCAACACTTTTCATACGTATGAAAAATAACATCATCATATCATTTATATAAGGTATATCTTTATACAATGTTTGTGTTCACTCAATTGCAAGTGATGGTTTAGTATACTTCAGTAAATAGACTACAACAAGTAACTTTTGAATATGCATAAAAAATTATGCCCCATAACGTACAAACACAGCTTGTGCCCCTTCAATATATTTCAATCAAGCACACTCTTTGTACTTGTCTACAGTCTTCCGGTATTATCATTAGTTCTTTTTAAGTATACATACTCTATTTTCATGAGAAGACCACAGAGGGCTAGCCCAAATTTCATGGGTTCAAAGTTGATGCTGCACTGAGGAAACTGAATTACCCAAGGCAAACACACGCTTTGGAATTTGGTATGGTCAAACTAAAAGACAGCTTTCCTACTGACATTTTTCAGGCTGTCTGCATGCTTAACCTTGGCTTAACCTTCCAACGCCATGTCTGCATATATGCAGACAGTCCCTTATGAGTTCCCATGCCACATCTGCATATATGCAGACAAGTTTACTCATTTGCATACGCCCCCAATTTTCAATTTCTTCAACTCATATCTGAGTAAATTAAAAGTGTATTACTGACTGAGCCACAGTCAATGCTGGCATACACGTGTTGACTCTCCAAATGTGAAAACAACAATAGCATACTCACTGGATGACTTTGCTTCTAAGAGGGGACACATACTGCATTGTAGCATGTACGTGGAGCCATATACGAAGCTGACGAAAGAAGGACATAAAAATAGAAAAATAAATTATTCTACAGCCTTGTTGAATTTGTTTCATTTCACACCCCAATCCAATATTTACTTGTCCCTTTGATGACATTTGTCAAATTTCACTGTACTAATAACATTCACATAGTTTCAGACAACAAATACATACTCAGTGAAACCTTAATAACAACAAATGAGTTAATTTATCATGCACATAGCATAACAGTTCATTCCATATCACAGAATTACTTAATATATCACATACTTCAGAACGAATTTCATCCTAGTGAAACAACCATTTCCAAATGAGTCATTGGTAAACTAAACCAAATTAACAGTTGTTCATACATTTCTGAGTACCGGTAATGTACACCTCAACACACAATGTACACTGAGTTTACAAAGACTGGAGTGATGTGCAATAAATGACATATCTAAGATATTAAACCTAGATAAAGATGTTGTGAACTGGGGTGGAGGACTTACATTTGCTACCACTGTAATCAGTGCATGGGCAACGTTAAATGGCAGTGCCTCTGGTGATGCTTGTTCAAAACACATCTGAATGGCAGTCAGACCATTGCTATCACAGAAAAAACACACATTGCGCAGCAGGTACAACGGCACTTCCACATCCTGCAACAGAAAATATCAATTTTAGATTCAACATTGAAAACTTGCGATTGTCGCACAGTTTGCATTACTTTATACACAGTTTTTGTGATTAATAATGGTGGGTGTCATTTATCAAACGGTACTGCAATCAACCTTTTCAACTTTTTTGAATTTTTCATTAGATTGGTTCTATAAACACACAGTATCAAAACAATCTGATAATCAAATATGATCATTATGTGTGTGTTACGTTTCACCTGTTTTCACCAATTTACTTTGTGTGTGTGCTCGCCGCAATAAAAGCAACACGACATCCTCACTTAGATGCAAACAAACCTAACCTAGAATTTCTTTATTGGAAATTCTTGAATAGTTTTCAATACTGGTCAATTACATTATTTTGAGTCTAACCAACACTGCTATGTACACAAACAGCTGACTTACATTCATGTCACAGTAATTTCCTAGTGCTTCTGCTTCATGAGTGGAAATATCCTGCAAATTGACAAAAGATATTCTTCAACACATCATGATTACAACTGTTTTTGTCAGTGGTTATACACTATTTCACACTGGTTCTGATTATGGAATAAATATCACTGGGTGACACTGACAGTTCCTTTTAAAGGAATATCCTCATTATCATCTAGATATGGTTTACCAATATATGATATAATTGTTATTACATGGAGTGTGGTAATATGACTCACTGGCTCTTCCTGAGGTGAGGCATTTCCCACAACCTCTGAAGCTATCATACAAGTTAACGCAATATTTTCAGTGTACACACAGATATAGGGGTATAATATATTTGTAATGTGCACTGGAACTACACATGTATTGTATTATGGTACATTGTTGTACATGTGTACACGTTATTTTCAGTGTACACACTGATATAGGTTATGGGTGCGTACTACACAATGGAGAAAAACTAAAATGCTGCAACACTGGTCCAACATGACTGACTTACCTCCATGCCAGCATGGAAATTCTGTTTATGTGCAGTATACAAGAAGAAATTCAACTGAAACACTTTGGAAATACAATGCAACAGTTTTTCTTTTTCATCCATTGTCCAGGACTCTGTCTCAACATCCTCCTCCTCCTTTTTATCACATTTATCATCATCGTCATTATCGTCATCATCTTTCTCTTTCTCTTTCTCGTCTCCTGTTTGTTCTTCATCTTTTACAGGAGAATTAAAGATTTCCTCCTGTCCAGTTATCGATGCTATAGCATCAATAGCAAAACGAAGCATCATCTGTACCAAGTTATTTGCTCTATCAAAGTTCCTGATATCTCGAAAGCAGCAGGTACATTGTCTGTTAACAAAACCATACATACACATTTCATGGTTATCAAAACACAACTCTGTACAGTTAATACAAAGTCTTCATACACACACATCAATTTGCAAGTTCCTTTTCCTCTATTTTTTAATACATAAGGGCAGTAAGTAGATAAAATCTACTGGTATGCCCACAAAATGCTAATAGATACTGTGAAAGACTACCACTCACCTCTTTCTGTTACTGGGACCCCCCCCCCCCCCCCCCCCCCCCCATTTGCACAAATACTGCATCACTGCATCTGTATGAGCAGTTTATACATATTGCTTACACTGTCCAATAGATTTGTGCGTCAAGTGTCAATATGGATGTTTGAAAGAAATATTTCGTGATAAATGACGAGCCACTCAACAGCAGCAAAATAATTTTTTCTTTTTTGGTTGCAGGTCAAACCCCATCTGACTCACTTAACCCTAACACACTGTCTTGATTACATGTGTATGGTTGCTTTATCAAACTACAGTCTTTCAAGTCACAAGGATTATAAAAAAACTTACCTCTGTGGCCAACTCTGAATAAAGAGCAAGAGCATAATAATCTCTTTCTTACTAAGCTGCTGATTCTCCTTCCTGTTTTCATCATCATCTGTTTAACAGAAATGAATGAAAGTTAATTATCGAATGATGAGTCATTTAACACGTATGTAGTAATTTAAAATCTAAATTTGATGAATAATATGTGGCAATAATTATCAATACTCAAGCACACACATATACATTCGGACTTCAGTGACTGGTAGTGGTGGTGGTAATGAGAAGTTCACAAGAGACAAAACACTCAGACAACAGATGACAGACATCAAAGACACGAAATTACATCTAATAAAGTAAGAGTATGCTGTCTTTGGTGAACAACATCAATGTACAGGTAATTGGCTATGTTAGTCTGCTTTGATCCAGACCAATGGACATGTCAGACACTATCACACAATATTCTCTATCAAAAGCATTACTGTTACCTCTCTACTCATCAATGTATTGCCAACACTGTTTTGTCACTGTGAGTATGTAATACAAAATGTATAAACAGTGCGCCATAGACTAGTCTATATATTTTCCAAGATCACACTCCATCCAATTTTATTACCCCAATTAGATGCATCACAACACACTCACTTTTGATTAAGTAAATAAATACACCAGATGTCCTCAGAGTAATCTAATATAATCTAATACACTAATAATGAGATAATGGTACTACACTATGTTACATGTCTATGTGCATATCTAAAATGTATGTCTGTTTACCCACGAAGTATTTACTCAGCTTTACCGCTATAGTTTATCTTAGTTAGTCTATGGCAGTTAGTCGGTCAATGACAGTTTTAAGTCCACAGTAAATGGCAGTTTAGTCGATCAATGACAGTTTAGTTGGTCTAGACTCTATGACAGTTTCGTCGGTAAATAACAGTTTAGTCAGTCTATGTCAGTTTAGTCGGTGGATGACAGTTTAGTCAGTCAGTGACAGTTTTAGTTAGTCTATGACAGTGTAGTTGGTCAATGAAAGTTTAGTCGGTCTATGACAGTTAAGATGGTCTATGACAGTGTAGTTGGTCAATGACAGTTTACTCGGTCTATGACAGTTCAGTCGGTCTATGACAGTTTATAGTCGGTCTATGACTGTTCAGACGGTCAATGACAGTTTAGTCAGTCTACGAAAGTCTAGTCGGTCTATGACAGTTCAGACGGTCTATGACAGTTTATAGTCGGACTATGACTGTTCAGACGGTCAATGACAGTTTAGTCAGTCTACGAAAGTCTAGTCGGTCTATGACAGTTCAGACGGTCAATGACAATTCAGACGGTCAATGACAGTTTAGTCGGTCTGTGAAAGTTTAGTCGGTCTATGAAAGTTTAGTCGGTCATTCAGTTTATGAACTACCTGTATAATATGCCAATGATAAATGTATTATGCAGATTACAACCTAAGTTTAACATGTACTATTATATTATCAAAATACTACCCGTCATTACACCTGTTGTCTACTTAAGTACATTGTACATTACAACATGGATTATTTCACAAATACTGATGTTATCATTAATGTCATGTTTTATACCTTATGTGACAAAGCACCAAAGCAACATTAAGAAAGCTAGACTTTTTAAATTACAGGGTTGGAGAATTGACTGCAGTTAGAGTCGCAAAGTAGATTGAAGTTATGCGTTGATAGGGTTGTACATGTAGTATAGATTGCAGTACAGTACAATGCTGTTCCAAAACAACCTCTATCGAAGTAAAAGATAGAACATTGCAAGGATTGCAGCAGAGGTAACTTTCAACAGTTGTAGCATGATACATATGCAGGAAGGGTAGCACCACAGATTATAGTCAAGGTTGCTGCATAGATTGCAGTCATTGCAGTCAGGGTTGAAGCTGGGATTGCAAGGATTCCCTACAAACCAAAACAGCTACTATTCAGGGATGGACATATCAGAATAGACTGCAATCATAAGCAGACCATTTTATAAACTACAGGTTTGACTTACTGGCCCAGCTGATGGCAACATGCTTCAACCTGCTGGGAGTGTGTGTGTGTGTGTGTGTGTGGGGGGGGGGGGGGGTCATTCTATGTTCCCAGTGCTGTTTGATGTCATTTCAGAGACCGAAAAATGTGATAACAATCTGGAAGTGACAACTGTATAATTGCCAATAATAAAGATTCTTTGCCTGAAAATTGCAGGGTTTTTCATAATGATAATATCTCCTGGTTTCAATGCAACACTGATACATAAACACATACATGTACACAATCTTGTTTGGACACATTCTCATCTGAGATCCTTTCACTTGTTCTGATTTAGACAAACACATGTGTTCAGTGCAGGACTTATAGATTAGTACATATTTCCGAGTGAAAACGATGGATGTACTGAGTGAGATCTTTTTTACCACAAGATCGATGAAAACGTGGTGGACTATGGAATAAGAAGGACAATGTACAATACGGTGAATGAATGAGGGGTGTTCATGACCATGTCCATAAAACCAACATACATGATACTGATGCCATGCTGCAAAGCACGCCCACTTTTAATTTATCAGCAAACCTGTGCGATACATTTTTGCATTGCCTGTTTTTCGTGGTGCTGACAAATTTAATATTGGCATACCTGTACTGAAATGAGACGAATCAAGTCATGATAATATTGACGGATGGAAGTGAAGTGTACGATTCTATTTCTTGTTACATTTACAGAACAAAGTCAATAAACTTGTACTAATAACACTGTAAATGCAAGTCACTAAATTGTAGTCGTTACTAAATAAATGTGCGCGATGAAGCAGCTCTTCAGACACATCGTTGCGACGTTTTTATTTTATTGTGCATCCGATGGACGACAGTGTACCATACTCACATGACTGAAGCAGCCGATGAAAATCCACACACGCATCACAAATATCCATGGTAGAATGCAGTCGTCGCAACTTTTCCACTACCAAACCCCTCACGGACCGATTACTTATATGTCTGCTCCGTGCGTAATGTTTCACTATTCCATCTGTCACGGCACAGTACTTATGCTTGTTTCCTCAATGATGAAGTGTTTTGCTCCTCTGACACCCGCCATTTTGAAAACCCGATTTGACCATTTGTTCGGCTAATTCCGAGTCACCAGATTGCACGATCTGATTGGTCTATTCCTAAAAAGGAAGTTGTCGGATATTGCTTACTTTTATTTCTAATGAGGGCGCTCTTTACAATCATGGAAAGGGATATCACATTGGGATATCACATTAAAGTAATGTTACATAAGCAAGTCGTGATATTTAATTCCAGGTTTGATACTCATAAAATTTCTAAATGCCAGATATACTGCTGTTACAGAAAAATTAATTTAATGTGCGAACTTGTAATTTTAAGGCTGCTTTCACAAACATTTGACGGGGGGGATTTTACTTTTTGACCCCATGGTCATTGCAAATGATCGTCCTGTGCACAGGTACTTGTTTCCCGAAATATGTATCAGAACATTTCAGAGTACAATAAAATGTCGATAATATTGACGTATTTAGCCAACTGTATATGAAAGGGGTAAAATTACACTTGTTTCTGTGATCGCGCAAGTCCACCCACCGCGAAATTAACAAACGGGTGGTTATATGTTTTCTGTTTTTCCCCATATTAGCTTATGGTCTCTCCATAAGCTTATGGGTTCTTCCCATCAGATGTACAGCCATTAGGGGCGGACCATTTGATATCCTGGGGGGCTTGGAAGATTTCGGGGGGGGGGGGAGATGCCAAGTGGATTTGCTTGAAAAAAAATCCGGATATGAGTGGGTGATGGGAAAAAAAATATGGACCACTGCTGCTAGGAAAAAAATGTCTTGGCAGGGAAATGGTGCACAGGTTCGAGTATACTGTTCAACCTGCTCGTACCTCTCCAACCAGGACACTTGTCAAATCATGACAAACAGTTTCAAACACATGTCAGGGACCAGTCAGTTTCGTTAGCCTGTGGTACATATATATATATTTGTTCTTGTCTCTGTTTCTTTCATAAATGGTTTAAATATATTACTTCATGTAAGGGTTCAAACATAACTATGCATAAAATTATACATATAATACATGTATTACCTAGCTACCACACTAGTTACAGAACATGCCATGTAAGTGTTTGGCTGTTTCACTATCAGTGCTTCACTTATCTTGCACTTTGAGGCAAAAGTGAACTTGAAGGTTTTGTTATCGTAATCTTCATACTATTGGATAGTTTATAAAAGAACTTAATCTAAATTGTTCTAGTCTCTTCAGTATGAATTTGTCAGAAGGGATGATATACTTCCTATTTCAGACACTACATGTATCAACACCACAACTCAAATTCAAGTTTCTATTGTACACTAGGTATGACCTCCTAAAGTGCTCTCACACATCAGTAACTTTACTATACATGCAATATCAATGCCCCTATACCAATGTTACAGGCCCACTTTTATAACATGGAAAATTATTTAAAAAGTTATATTTACTTCAGCTTTTCGATGCTTGGCAATATATATCTCAGAGGCTATGAATAACCTAAAAATTGCCTAAATATTAGATACAAATCACTGCAGATCTGGCAGGGGGGAACCCCTTGGACTCATCACCCCAACAACAAGATTCACCAAAATTGGTAAAAAACTTGAAAAGCTTCTAGGGGAGACCCCCTAGGACCCCCCATAAGATGTAGACATGTCCAAGCCTCAAATCAAAGTTCTTCCCTCCACCTCTTACTGTCAAGATGCTATGAAACTTTATTTCAAAAATGTTTCAACCATGTGTAGTTGCTTTTTACAATTGTTAGAGCTGTCTTGTAAAGCTTGCAAATTATTGTCTGGAAGTGTCTGTTAATAGCCTGAAAATTGGCTTTAAAGAGTAAAAATCCTCCAGGGATTCTAGGGGACACCCCCTAGAACCCCCCTCCCCCATAAGAGGTAGACATGTTCCAGTTTCAAATCAAAGTTCTTTCCTCCATGCACCTCTTACTGTCAAGATGCTATGGAACTTTATTTCAAAAATGTTTCAACCTTATGTAGTTGCTTTTTACATGTTAGAGCTGTCTTGTAAAACTTGCAAATTATTGTCTGAAAGTGTCTGTGAATAGCCTTAACATTGCCTTTAGAAGTAAAAACCTCCAGGGCTTCTAGGGGGAGACCCCCTAGAACCCCCCGTAAGAGGTAGACATGTTCCAGTCTCAAATCAAAGTTCTTTCCTCCACCTCTTAGTGTCAAGATGCTATGAAACTTTTTTTTTTTTTTAAATGTTTCAACCTCACGTAGTTGCTTTTTACATGTTAGAGCTGTCTTGTAAAGTTTGTAAATTATTGTCTGAAAGTGTCTGTGAATAGCCTAAACATTGCCTTTAGAAGTAAAAATCCTCCAGGGCTTCTAGGGGGAGACCTAGAACCCGCACCCCCATTCACACACACACACACACACACACACACACACACACACACACACACACACACACACACACACACACACACACACACACACACACACACACACACACACACGAGGTGGAAATATCCCAGTCTCAAAACTCTTCCCTCTACAGCTTACTGTCAGATGCTATGAAACTTTATTCACGGGGGTCATGATCAGTGACTTATTGTTGGCCCAATGGAAAAAAAACACTGACACCCCCATCCCCCCAAGCTGGAGAAACTGACCGGTCAATCTGAATGTCTGAGCTCACCAATCAAATTTCCGATTTGTATTTTCAGTGTGTCATCATACCATGGCATAAAAACTGTCAATGATATTTATTAATTGAAAATCAAACCTGTATGAAATATGTAGTTTTCTAAATAAAATCTGTGTGATAGAACAGCATCTTTTTACTCTCTGTATTACCCTGTGCGAAAACCAAACAGAAAATTGTGGCAACAAATGTAGGTGTTCAACATTGACGTAAAAAAAATACAGATATCTCAAAGAAGCAAAGAAAAAAAAGTTGCCAGCATAGGCGAAGGAGAAAAAAAATAATTCTCAGGCAAGCAGGTGGGGAAAAAATAATGACTCTCCACCAATCTTCCAAGCCCCCCCCCCAGGATATCGAATGGTCTACCCCTTACAGATGCGAAGAATAGTTTTATATTGTCTTTTCAAGTTGATGTCGTTCTTCGCATCCTCTTTTTCTTGCGAGACTTCACAGTTTTCACAATTTGTTTTTCTTGAATACATAAAAATAAATTTAGGGTCGGTGTGAAAAACTAGGCGGGGTCAAGTAACCGGAACCAAACAGTTTATTTTTTTAGGCCCTATAGTAACTCAATGGTTGCAAATTGAGAAAGATTCATTGTCATTCTCACTACAGCATACGTGTTTGGACATTTAGGTCCCTTAGAATCTTCAGTTGACGCGATAAAAAGGTATACACTGAGCTATTTTGCAATCAATACTTCATTTCTACCAATGTTAGAGAGACTTAGCTAGATTTTAATAAGTTTAATAAAACACAACGAAGAGAAGATTATTCCTTGTTCAATCATATTCCACAATACCTCTTAGGGAGCCGTCATTATTTACGACCTGGGGGTCGGAGGAATGTGGGGGGGGGTTTATTCAAAAACTGGGGAGTTAAAGGGGGGATTAATCAAAATTTTGGGAGTGAAAGGGGGGCTACTCAAAATTTGACATGTTAAAAAGCACCAGAAAGCGGTCTTTTAGTCCTTGAATTTCAAAAATCTTTGGGGAAGGGAGGGGAACCCCCACTTGGCTCCCTCAAACTTTGATTCAACTAATACCACCTAATTTCAAATTTTACTAACTACTTTGGGACTAAACTACATTCATTGTTACCCCCCTCCTCTTGAAATATGCTACATCCATCATGTTATAATGAAATTCAAATTCAAAATAAAACATTTGATATTGTATGTATGTATGTATGTATGTATGTATGTATGTATGTATGTATGTATGTACATACGTACGTACATACATACATACGTATGCATATGTATACGTGTGTGTGTGTGTGTGTGTATGTGTATGTGGAGTTTCAATGGAACACTCAACCTCAATTTGTATAATGTTTGTAGCGCCATCAACAGTTAATGAGTTATGATTGTAAAATGGTGGGGGGGGGTATGAAAAAAAATTGTTTCAGGGGGGGAGGGGGGTACGAAAATATTTCAAGCCACCCGGGGAGGGGGGGGGGTCACTCAAATTTGTGGATTTTCAAAATCAATTTCCTCCCCCCGGTCGTAAATAATGATGGCTCCCTTATTTGGCTCACTAAAAAGGTGTAAATAATGCTCATTTTCAACATTATGTGGCAATTCATAATGTATGAATTTTATTGTTGTAGATATAATTAATAGCTATCATGGGGGATGCTGTTTCTGTTTCTGGCCAAACTCAACCTTGAAAAAGAAAAACCTGCTGGCTAAGTATCTCCAAGTACAGGTTACAGCCCAATGTGAGACCTTTTTCACAAAGCTCACATCTATTTGTAAAGGAATCCCTCATTGTTACGTATGATGCTGAACTGTTAGTTTAATTTAGTGTACCATATTGTACATCTCTGAAGTGGGGTTGGGGGGTGGGGGTGGGGCTGTATACCCCCAGTATTAAAATATTGGGGGGCCGGGGGGCGCTATGAAAATTCTTGGGTTTATTTTTTTTTTTGGGGGGGGGGGGGGGGGCATGAAATTTTTTGAGAGTGTGAAGGGGGGAGGGGGCTGCAAAAATTTTTTTGACCGAAATATTTTCTCCCCAGGTCCCCTCCCTCCCATGCCGAAAATTCTGACCCAGCCTTAGGTTTGACAAATTATCAACTTGATGTGTGTAAAATTATGAATACTTTGGTAGTGTTAAGTCAAATGTTTTTTATTTATTCATTCATTTATTAACATTTAAACTAATTACATTGTCTTATTTCATAAGACTAATAACTGGTTTGTACACTTTCTAACAGCTTAGTGTAGTAATTTTCTCAACATAATTCAATTATGCTGAGCCTTTGTAATGGCTTTAGATCTGGAGACCTAATTATCTTATGTTCCAGCAGTTCCCCCCCCCCCCCCCCCATAAGGGTGACCTTATTTTTTTTTATGTTTCTCATTACTTTTTCATGGTAACTATGGGTTGGTCAGTCAGTCGATTTAAAAAAAAAAGTCATTTTCTTCATATTTCTCTGCCTCTCATTTTCCTCCTCTCTATCTTCTTTTTATTGGATTCCTGGTAACAACCCCTTTCTCAGCTTCTCTACACAATTGGCATGTTCTCAGCCCCCTACTTGAATAACTTCATCATGAAGGAAATGTTCTGTTCTTGAACAAGTGTCATCCTTGCCACCATGACTGTAGATGATGTTGACAGTCCAGACACTTGCTAATTCTTGCCAGAGAGGGCACTGTTTCGTAAAATATTAAGAGCAGGGTAAAATAACAATATTTTAACATTTTGATGCCAGATGAGAAAATTTGGGTTGGTCGGGTAATGAGAAACATAAAAAAAAATTAGGGTCACCCTCATGATATTCAGTTTTTTATTGTTCTCCAGAAAGCATTGAGTGGAACCAACTACTCTATACAGGCCTGCGAGTAACATTCTCCTTTGACACAAAAATTTCAAAGTTTCAAACCACACTAAATCATTTATTTTATATCTTTGAAGTCATTCGGATCAATTTCTTTCACGTCTTTTAATTTCTTCAGATCTTTGAGACCTTCTAGTGAGAGGTATGTCACTTCACAATGTGGTAATGCACTTCGAAGAGTTTCCATGGTTGGATGTATCTCCTTCACAGCAGGCAAATCACACAGAAATAATGTTTTCAATTTTCTGTAAAATAAAAAAACAACCAAGAGTATTAATCAGGTGTATCATGATCAAAAGTCCTAAATCCATGATTGAAAGTGATAAATTTGGTATGTTATAACTTTCCTGCAAACATACCTTTCGTACAGACTCTGAATGTTAATAATACCTCAGACCACAGAGCCCTCTATCAGAGAGTCTGTGGCCAGACACAGATTATTAAAAAGTGGCCATATGGCTGAGAAATGGGTACTAAGTTTACAAGACAACCTTACAGTATTTTTCTACTTGAAAAAAAATGTGGAGCGTTCACCAATCTGTGTTTGTAACTCAATAAATTGCAAAAAAAACTAAAAAATGTACAAAAATGTTTGTTAGTGTACATACCTACAAAACAAAAATTTTACACATTAATTCAATGTTTTGCAATTTATTGAGTTACAAACAAGGACCTGATATATGTCACATTGTATTCAAAAGTAGAGAAACATAGTAGAGTTGTTTTTATCTATTAGAGTTCACAGATAAATAGTCAATTTTAATCCATATGGCTATTGTAATACTTCACTGGCCATTATCAGCTCAATACCACGCCATACTGGCAGTATAAAAAAAGATTAACTGCACAGGCACAGTTTAAATGACCCCTGTGAACTTGAAATCTGCACACAGGAGTAGATCACGGAGTGACGTCACATTCTCGTCCAACTCGCTAAATTACCAATTCACATTATTAAATATATTTACTATACATTGCTCATCCTGCTGGCTAGCTCATCTGAAAGCAAACCTACAGTGTGTGATGAAGTCAACAAAACATGCTTGTATTTCCCGCAGTGATCATCCCAAAGCACATAATATAACAAGAATGATTGATAGCACAACTTATATAAACACAGTTGTACTTTGAAGGTGTTTGGGGGACTAGACGGTTTTCCTTTTAATTTCCAGCAGTCCAGAACTAGGTATTTATGCATGCCATTCTCACTTTAGTCTGAATTCTGGTCATATAGTGAGGCACATTAGAAATCAGGTAGAATTACAAGAAGTAAACTAAAGCTGGTGATGAATACTCTCCTCATGTTCAATCACTGTCACTAATAATCAGTAAGTATGAAATAGAATATAAAATTGTTATGAATCATGCAAATAAATCTTCCCAATTCATTGTGTGATCAGGCCCTTGGTGATTTTAGATCATAGAGACCACCAGGAGGTAAAGTTCCAACCAAAGTAAGTAGAATGACTAAATATTCTATTCTATGTTAGCTATTCTCTACCTCACAGTCTACCTTGAGTAGTCACACACAGTGAGAGAGAGGTGGTTAAATCCACTGTTACCTATTCTCTACCTCACAGTCTACCTGCTTTCTAATATGCCTTACTACACTTTAAAGACGTGACCAGGATGACCTCCGTATGACCTTCTAATCACTACTTCAGGGTGGGGACTAAATTACAGTTCATCAGATTGATATAGTTGGGAGAGAGGAGGCCGGTGAGGGCAGAGCGGTACAACATATCTCATGGTCTACTGTGCTATCATACAGTACAAATATTATATAAATATTTACAAATATTTGTAACTTCCCATGAAAGTCAATCTGATACTGTACTGTGTCAAAACTTAGGACTGCGTATCACAAGTAGTTACTGGTAATGCCTTACTTTAACTGATGGAGTGATATCAGTCCCTTGTCACTGATATTTCCACAACTTGTGACTTGTAAATCTTCCAATGTGTCTTGAAGATAATGTAATGCCTGGAGACACTCATCTGTTAGGTATGTACAGTGATGCAGTTTCAAAGAACGAAGATGTTTTAGGTCCTCTGAAACAGGAAGGTAAGAAAGTATTTAGTATCATGTAGATTCTTACGGTTAGTAGACAGCTTCTGCTAACTTTAATATGTCTGCTAAAATACAACAAAACAAGTAAGTACAAATGTACTTCATTGATGTATTGTGTAAATCATTTACAATTAATATTGAAGCTGCTAATTCCCATATATTTGAACATCCCCAAGCATAAAAATGTATTTTAATTTATTGACAATAGTACAGTAATACTTACAATAATTGTTTAATCCAATATCCATATGGCAGTACTACAAAATTTACGCAAATGAGGAAGTCTGATATATACATAACGGTAGTATCAAAATTTTTTACAGAAGTAATGAAATCCACTTTGCACAAATATGTTTTGAAATATTGGAAATCCAATATATAGAATTTGAACACTTACTGAAATGTGGGAATCCTATATGCATAATAGAAGAATCAGATGCATCAACAGCTTCTATTTTGTACTTTCTTGGTGGTCCAACTGGCAGTGCATTGTAATCGGTATTCCATCTACCATAATCTACAAACTTAACATGTGCTCCACATCGCAATAACCATTCTGCTGCAGCCCTGTCTGGCCCTGCTTCACTTATACGACCATAGTCAACTCTACAACATGACAAAACAGGCATGTCTAATAACTATACACAGAGTACTGCAAAACAAAACTAAATCAATTTTAGACAAAGTCTCCCTCTCTAGATCCGTATGGGACTAATTTGGGTGCAATATTGATGAGAGTAATGTCAGCGGAGTATATACCTTACATGTGAATGGTGAATTGCTGATATTTTGATGCATTAATGGTGAATGCATCTTTTTTTAATGCATAAATGGTGAATAGTGCTATTTAAATGTTTTGCCGTGGGTGGAATGCTCACTTTAGATAGGTCACAGCCACTTCCGTTTTGCTGTTGTAATCAATTGCGTTCATGATAGCGCATGCAGCAACATGCAGTTTAGTGAAAGTACTTATAACCATAAAACAGAAGTGACTGTGACCTATCTAGAGTGAGCGTGCCACAGTGGCAAAACATTAGACAGTTTTAAAGGATGCAAAAATCTGATCAACAATTACGCTTTCAACTGTTTGTTTGTTACTGCATTGTAGGTGCAATGATTGTGGCTATGGGAATGTAAGGAAAATCTTAATTTATATAATTTTTGTGTTGATTGCAGTATTCCTTTCAACAACAGTTTTTAAGTAACTTAGGCTCTCAAAAAACTTAGAAAACAATTTTACACCCGTCATCAGAAACCAACAATTAGCAAATTCGTTTCCTTTCCCTTTCTACCAGAGACTTGTAAATGTTAGACAGAAATTTAATTACAGAAGTATTAAGTCTATCCTATTAAATTCATGAAATATATTGTTATTCCAAAGAAGAACTTTTCCATGCACAGTCTTGCACAGAAAGTTGAAAAGTAAAGTAAAGTAAAGTAAAGTAAATAAAGTATAGGTTGTTACTCAGTCCATTTTTCGTGTAGGGTCTATGCTCAGTCAAATTTAACTATTCTAATCCATGTATGATTCATGATGAACTAACCGCATTGTCAGAATGGAATCATTATCTTTTGTATGGATATCTTTATCTTGCTAATGTTTCTGAAACCACAGCATCATGTTAACTACTTTTCACACATTCTACTACAAATAGGTATTCATAGACAAATCTTGACATCGTGTACGTTCAATAATTTGATATTAAATAAAGTCAATAATAATAGTCCTTGTTGTTTCAAATCTCAAAAAGACATTTGAAATGAACTAGAAAATTTCAGACTCTTGCATCAACATTGCATTCGCCAGTGTTCGACAAATCGTATATTTGAAGGCAGTGCATATACAGATATACTGTCCTTTTCATGAGTTCTTGGCATAGAAATATATATATATATATTTGAATCTGCAAGTTGTCAAAATGAATACAATTGGCTGAACACGCCTATATTATTGATATTTTATTGTATTCTGAGAGAAACATTCTGATACATATCTCGGGGAAACAAGTGCCTGTGGAGTGTACCTTGGAGTAATTATACTGACTACAAGAGTGTACATACCAATTTCCATGCTTGTAATTGTATATGTATCACAATTTGAACGATTATGTCACTATCCGCCTTACTATAGTGTAATTTCTGCATCTAGAAATTGCTTCTCCAGAGTTATTTCATCTGATGTGAACTCACCTATTAAATATTGCATTCAACATACCAAATAGATATCTGTCTTGTCTGTAATAATAATATGGACTACGGATGTGGCTAACTTGATTTAGGATTCGTGATGGACTTATGTACGATGTCAAAGTTGCTAAACTTCTGTGAACTCCGCGGTGTTGCCATTGGATCCTGATACTATTCCACAAGCTACCTATCATACGGATGTTCTTTTGTAACACACTCATCATGGGGGATAAAACAAAGGCAGAATTTGTGAAACATTAGATCGTGCATTGCCTGCAAGTGTCTTGACCAGCCATTTTGTTTACAACCCCTCAGTATGACAAATATTCAGTCAATACCCCCTAGCCAATAAATTTAATTGAGGTTCAGTAGCTTCCAAACCCGAGAGTGTCGTGGAGGGCTCCCTACTGTCGTCGCCCTCAGCTCAGAAGTGGCAGGTTCAGAAGCAACTGCTAAAATGAGCCGATTGACATGCAACTTGGAACAAAAGCCAAATATACCATCTGAATCGAGATATGGGAAAATAATTGATGGATATGGATGAATGGGCAAAACAATGCCCATGACATTTTCTTTTTTTTAAAGAGAAAATCATCATTTGACCCAATTTTGCAACTTTAATAGTAGTAAGTTTGCCTGGCTTGAATCTGATCTGCCGTTTTTTGGGATTACATTATATTATATTCTTTCCGAACTAAAGTGATTTGGGCGGACACATGACAATGATTAGCTTTAGTATTATAGACATTCTTTTAAGCTTTTAAATCAATAATTGATAAGTTAATTACCTTAAATTAAATTGAAATAAATGCTCAGAAGCACACATAAAATACCAGATGTAAACTGAAAGCCTCTCGTCCATGAGATGGAAACAGACCAGACCACTCAGGGTTGAGAGAACAGTCTGCTATAATACCTGACTGAATTTTTACACAACTCTACAGCCATGCGTTTTACACACACACACACACACACACACACACAGATCTAAAGATATATATATAGCCAAAAAGTCAGCTGTGGAATAGCTCAGTGTCAACATTAGGTGGACAACATTTTACTACTATAAGGTTGAGAAATCAATACCCTTACATCACACAACAGATTAATGAGGTAATTCATTTTACAATCCATTTTATAAGTATATAATCCCCAGCAACAAGTCACCATGTGCTATTACCCATTATTTTTAAATTACAATTTGACGAGACTGTACCATAAAGTGACTATTAGACAACCAAGTCAGCAATGTCATGAAATAGTTCCTCAATACTTCAAATGTCTATTCAACATTCTATCATTAGAACTATTTGCTTCCCAAGCATGCTATTATCATTACATTGAACATCTTGTCAAAGACAAAGTTTTCATTATAAGGCAAGGAAGATGTTCATGGAACTCTAGTTACGTACAGATAGTGACAAAATTGAAGGTTAGAACAATTATATACAATGTATATATATTTACCTTACATAATTGAAGGTTTTATGTGTGTTTGTTTGTGTGTGTGTGCTCAGAGTAGTTTGGGAGTTTATGTTTTTTGACCAAAAATCAATTTTTTTTTACCCAAATCACACATTGATGGTAACATCATTTTGATTTGAACAATTTCCCAACTAGACACCCAAGGTAACATACCCACCAAATATGGCAATCGGTCCAATGGTTTTTGAATTTAAGTTGTTTACACACACACACACACAACTTCAGTTGTGCTAATGAAATGTCTGCATGAATGTTCCCATCAAATTATCTTGTTTGACTTGAACAGAATTATGAACAGCGATTTGTAATGTTTTGTAAAGAAAAGATGCATAGTTGATGTACCATCATGTGTACATAATACACAAGAGAGAGAGAGAGAGAGAGAGAGAGAGAGAGAGAGAGAGAGAGAGAGAGAGAGAGAGAGAGAGAGAGAGAGAGAGAGAGAGAGAGAGAGAGAGAGAGAGAGAGAGAGAGAGAGAGAGAGAGAGAGAGAGAGAGAGAGAGAGAGAGAGAGAGAGAGAGAGAGAGAGAGAGAGAGAGAGGGGGGGGGGGGGTGTTTCAGTGTGCAACCAATAACGTTGCTATCAGGTTTTTTTATTGTGTCAAAGCTGAAAGATATTTTGCAGATGTGCACTTGGTAAATGACTTCTTCTGAAATTCAATTTGCTTCCAAAAGATCACAAATTAAAGAGCAAAACATTTCAAGTCCCCCTTTCAGACTATCAGAGTTTTGACTTCTCAGCTCACTTCCCATTGTTGTAAGTTTTGCTCATGCCATTAGCGCATGTTGGATATGCAATAACTTAGTTTAATCTCAATTCACTCTTGTATGCATCATCAGAGCCAAGTAAACCACTGTATAAGATATATAATTTGGAACTGACTCAAATGTATGTGGTCACATGTTTTATTCAGAAAAGATAAAGAAATCCCCCTTAAATATTTTTGAAACAAAGTGTGCATAGTACTATTAATACTCTACAGCCATTTTACTGACATGTGAAGCCTGCCCATTACCAAAAAAAAATACCGCCAATGGCGTTGTAGCACAACTGTACAGTTTTTAAAAATGCTAACATGCGAACAATAAGTGTTCATTTGGTGAATGACTATCCAGTTGCCTATCCAACCATGTTGCTATCTTTACGATATATGCTATCATTTGGCTGTTGCTATGGATGTGGTCTTGTTGCTAGGCATATTTACATACATTTTTTGAATGTTTATTCAATTGTCTATTAATCTCCATTGTTATCTTCACAATATATGTGATCATTTGGCTGTTGCTATGGGCGTGGTCTTGTTGCTAGGCACACTTGCATACATTTTTTGAATGTTTATTCATTTGTCTTCTATTCCTGTTATCTTTGCAATATATGTGATTATTTGGCTGTTGCTATGGGCGTGGTCTTGTTGCTAGGCATATTTACATACATTTTTTTGAATGTTTATTCAATTGTCTATTAATCCCCTTTGTTATCTTTGCAATATATGTGATCATTTGGCTGTTGCTATGGGCGTGGTCTTGTTGCTAGGCACATTTGCATACATTTTTTGAATGTTTATTCATTTGACTTTCTATTCCTGTTATCTTTGCAATATACATGATTATTTGGCTGTTGCTATGGGCGTGGTCTTGTTGCTAGGCAAATTTACATACAGTTTTTGAACGTTTATTCAATTGTCTATTAATCCCTGTTATCTTTGTGAAATACACGACCGTTTGGCTGTTGCTATGGGCGTGGTCATGGTTGCTACGGTATTTGCATACATTTTTTGAATGTTTATTCATTTGCCTACCATATGATGTTGTTATTTGACCAAAATATACTGCCATTGGGTTGTTGCTAAGGGCGTGGTCATGGTTCCTAGGGCCAATTTTGTCAAAATGTTTTGAAGAATAACATGCAGAAACATCTCACCAAGTTTCAGACTCGGTGACCAAGTACTTTTTGAGATATAAGTTTTTGACCAAAAATGAACATTTTTACACCTAATTTGCATATCACTCATGGAATCATGGTATGCTTAATATTTCTTTGTCCATACATCCCTAGATACATTCCCATTAAATTTCAGCCCAATCTGCTCAGTAGTTTTGGAATTATAGATTTTTAACCAAAAAGACACATTTTTAGCCCTAAATTGCATATCACTGATGGAATCATCCCGTCATGGACAAATCTTACTTTACATCCCCTTAAGAATGTTCCCACCAAATTTCGCAAAAATCTGCCCAGTAGTTTCTGAGTTTAAGTTTTTTGACCAAAAATCACATTTTTTGACCCAAATCACACATCTGTGATGCGATCATTTTGATTTGAACACTTTCCCAACTAGACACCCAAGGTAATGGACCCACCAAATATCATGGCAATCGGTTCAGCAGTTTTTGAGTTTAAGTTGTTTACACACATACACACACACACAGACAGACAGACAGACAGACAGACAGACGCCGGGCGATCCCTATAGCACTACTGAACCTCAGTTCAGTTGTGCTAAAAAAATGAAATGAAATGCCAAAAGTATGGGTAGGTCAGGAACACTTTTTTTTTTTTCTGGCCTAAAGAGCAATTTAAAGTGTGTCCTACTTTATGACATGTCTTGTATTTTTTTCTGAGAAAGTTTGAACAGATATGAAAATGATAGATATAACATTTTAAAACATAACATTGGGCTATTGTTAATCTCAAAGCTCATTGTGAATGTATATGAAAGATCCAGCTCCTGTTGGTTTGGAACTCCACAGCCATCTTTAATTACTCTAAGAGTAGTCTTTGCAACATGTGTACGGGTGACAACAACATGAGATGTGCCCATAAGGGAAACATGGTACACGATCTTGAAATCATCAGTTTCAAATGGAGATTTATCTGCGACACTGAGGCACTGCCCGATAACCTGTGATATTTTTTGATGTGCCACAGCTGGTGTTGACTTGTGGCTATGTCTTGCAGTCGATTTGGTGGCTTTCCCTTTTTCATGTATGCTGCCTTTGTTCTACATAAAATAAAATACATGTAATAATAAGAGAACCAGTTACAAATTTACATGATGGTACTTATCGACTATTTCAGTTTCAAGATTAATCTCCATGAATTCACTAACTACTACTACCAGTCTAGTAGATATTGATTGACCAATTGAGTCACACTGCTTATCCACAAAATAGCTTAGTTTTAGCCCAATACATTGCAACTAGACTATGAAAGTCACCCTTCAGGTATCAACACAAGCAGTGAAGAACAGTGTTGTTGTAACTACATGTATTGATATAATGAAAGACCACAGTATCACATAATAGCACCAACAGTGTTGTAGCACAACTGTATCTTGCTATGGGCGTGGTATTTGTTACTAGGCATATTTGCTTACATTTTGGAAGCTTGCCTTATCTTTTCCTGTTGTTATCTTTTAAATATACACCACCATTTGGCTGGTACTATGAGCATGCCAGGTCTTGTTGCTAGGCATATTTGCATACATTTTAAAAATCTCTATTCCCTGTTGTTATCTGTGTAAAATGCATAACCATTTCAATGTTGCTAAGGGTGTGGTCATGGTTGTTAGGACGTTTTGACAAATGCTTTGAACAATACCCTCCAGAAACACCACCATCAAGTTTCAGCCCATTCCACCATGTAGTTTTGAAGGTACAAGTTTTTGACATAAATTGAGATTTTTTGGACCTAATTTGCATATCGCCAATGGGATCATCATTTGTCTAAGACAGTGCACAACATGTCTTAAGCAGCTAGCTCATATCTTCTTGTAGTGTTACTAGACTGAATGTCAATATTAATGTTATTTTGTAAAACATATCCCATTCTATGGATATTGAATGCTAAACTACCATTGTATCAAAATCATAGCCATTAAATGGTATTGTGATAACAGTCACATAATTCATCAGAGTTGAAACGTAGAAGGAAGCAACAAACTACATGTACATGTGTACATGTACATACCTCACTTAATACGAGTGGGAGTCCGTTCAAAATGGCATTAATGGAGAAATGCATACTGTATGCCAAGAGAACATTTGTCTCAGATTTCACCTGCACCCCACAGATATCAAAATAGAACCTTGTAGCATCACGTAACCTAGAAAGAAATTGATAGTAAAAATGCTCTCATAAACAACATATAAATGGCATATATTTACAATTACAATCTGAGGTTTTGCGTGACTGCTGATTATATTCCATTCTGTGCAATGAATTATTAGCTCTTGCAGAAGTAATACGATCATCACTACTGTACATGAATCCGTAGTACACCTGGGGTAGTACACTATACATATATGGACACCCACAACACGCATGTGTGGTGATGTGTAACAATCAATCAGAAAGTTTGCATCTTTGTAAAGAGACATCTTGAGACTCAGTGATGGAGAGCAATAGACTAAATTTTGCCATGTAATATAAAATACTTGCAAGGAAGAATTACAACAATGCACATGTGGATGTTATGATAGATGGGTCCCATGGAAAGAGATGGTCTATATCTGTAACATGTAGATTTATACTTTGCTCGTATCATGTACTTCGTGAGGCTACGTGGAGTTCAATCAATCAAGTTCGATAGGTTGCAGTTACGTTGTCTGACTGGGCGGAGACAGGTATTATGACCGGACCACCAATATCAGTTTTGAGTTTGTGTGAGTCACACATCCAAGCTGCAGATACCCTTTTTAGATACCATTACATACATGTACCTCTTAGCTGATGACATATGACTACAGAAAGCCAGTCTTCAGCTAAATAAAAGACACATAAACTAAAACTATTGTAGAATATATAAATGGGTGATACTGATAGTAAGTATACCTAGATCACCATGGGGATATAAGTGAGTATACGATTGTACATGTACACTACAAGCATTAATCAGGATAGAGTACCTATAAAATAACCTCAGAGTTCAGTTATGATAAGAATGAACTTTGATCAATGAAAACTGCATAGAATTAGAAGAGTTGTTTATCAAAATGATGGAATAGTTAGGGACAATCGCACGAAGTCACACAAGCTCAATTAATAAACTTTTGTTCATGTAGGGGGATGGGGTTGCTGAATTTCATTTTCACACTCCTAGCCAAACTTGAAAACTTTCACACCTTCAATGATAACAGGTTCTATATTCACTACTGTGGATGTTAATAAGTTTTTATTTGTAATGTGACAGTGTTTTTGCTAAGGTCGATGAACCTCAGTAACAGAAAGGGAGAATATGGTAGAACTGCCATTGTTTCCAATGCACTAGCTACACCATTATTTCGGTGGGGAGCCCCGGTAAAATAACAGGACAACTTGGATATGTACATAGTTACTGCCCTTGAGAAAAACACTGTGTGACATACATTGCTTGGTTTCCGGTAGTATTTTAATGTGTGTACCATCATATTTTTACATCATACTGATGTGACCACTTCCATTTTCATTATCATTAATTATAAACATGTTAATTTCACACTTGTGAATGTTCATTTAGGGGAGTGGCAATCTGATTAAAATCCGATATAGATGTCGGCTAATCGTGCATTGCTATCTTACCATCGTTATTTAGCTTGAATTGACCTCCATAGTAGATGTTTACGTTTTTAGCCTGATCGCCTCCTCTACGATCAGGCTAAAAATGTAAACATCTACTACGAAGGTCAATTCAAGCTAAATAACGATGGTAAGATAGCAATGCACGATTAGCCGACATCTACATCGGATTTTAATCAGATTGGGGGAGTGGGTAATTCAGCTTGTGCAACATAGTGAGATTGTCTGTTATACACTTCTATTTAACTAAAAATATCTTACAAAACATGGTATTCCGAGAATTCGGCATTCAAATTTTCTTCTTTCATTATGATAAGATAAAGCACTTGTTTTATAATTTCATCTATTTCGATCTCTACGGCATTCTCTGCACAGACTTCATGTATTTGACAAATCTGGTTCTTAATGTGCTCAATAATGGTCGGTGGTAGTAGTTCTTCACCAATGGATAAACCATGTATGTAGGCCTGTGTGAGAAAAAAAGCACCAATGGTGTTGTAGCACAACTGTACAGTTTTAAAAATGTTTATCCACATGCTGATCCATGCTAGGTATATTCGTTCATTTGCTGAATGATTATCTGGTTGCCTATCCAGCCCTGTTGTTATCTTTGCAATATATGTGATCATTTGGCTGTTGCTATGGACGAGGTCATGTTGCTACACATAACTGCATACATTTTTTGAATGTTTGTTCACTTGTCTATGAATCCCTGATGTTATCTTTGTGATATACATCATCATTTGGCTGTTGCTATGGGTATGGTCTTTTTGCTAGGCATATTTGCATACACTGTTTGGATGTTTGTTCACTTGTTTATGAATCCATTATCTTTGTGAAATACACAATCGCTTGGCTGTTGCTATGGGCGTGGTCATGGTTGCTAGGGATATTTGCATACATTTTTTGAATGTTTACTTGCCTACCAAATGATGTCATTTTAGCAAGATATAGTGGCATTTGATTGTTGCTAAGGATGTGGTCATGGTTGCTAGGGCCAATTGTGTCAAAATCAGCAGTATAACACTTCTAGAAACATCTCACCAAATTCCAGTCTGACCATGTACTTTTTGAGATATAAGTTTTTGACCAAAATTCACATTTTACACCTAATTTGCATATCACTGATGAGATCATTATATACTTAATATTTCTTCATCTATGCACGCTCAAAAGCATCACCATTAACTTTCAGCCCAATCTGTTTAGTAGTTTTGGAATTAAAGATTTTTGACCAAAATGGCACAAATTTGCATAATATTGATGGAATCATGTCATGAACAAATTTTAATCTACATACCCCTAAGAACGTTCCCACTAAATTTCAGACCAATCTGTCCAGTAGATTTTGAGTTTAAGTTTTTTGACTGAGAATGACTTTTTTTACTCAAATCACACACCTGTGAGGTGCTCATTTTGCTTTGAACAATTTCCCAACTAGACACCAAAAGTAATGTCCCCACCAAATATCAAGGCAATCAGTATTGTGGTTTTTGAGTTTAAGTCATCCACACATACACAGACGGACAGACACCGCTTCATGCCTATAGCACTACTGAACCTTATCAGTTGTGCCAAAAACAAGTATTCATAGAACACTCTCCCCTCAAATACTTTACTTCTATGTGATTGAATGGGGACATTTAAAAGAAATTGGTGGCAACAAATAAATGTTTAAACCGGGCAATATGGGGGCAGCTACTTGCAGTCACTACATATTATTCCTTCAAAGTTATGATGCATATTGTGAAAGTTATTAACAAATACGGCCACCATTGGGCCATATTTGATTCAGTCATAAAAAAATGATGTGCATGTCTCTTATAGTATGTTACCTTTATGCCAGGTTTGGTTGAAATCAGTTGGTGCATGCCAGAGATGTAAGGGTGAACGCCAATATATAAGTCTCCTCTGGGCAATGCCCATTGGGGTCTAGCGATTAGATGACAGACACTGGTTGTTCTGCACATTTCCCATGTATTTTGTATATCATTATATACAATTTGTATTTACAATCAAATTGAATTTCTTATTAAATTCACCCACAAGTATGACTATTGAATTTCAGATACCAAAACAGTAATAAAGTCTTCATCAAAGAAATAAGGTCATTTCAGTACACATACATGTACAGGTCACTGTTTTCTCTAGTAATTTGTGCATTTTACAACAGGTGCCAAGTACATGCCTTGTTTTCCTCATTAACCCCTAGCCATACACTGATACATGGTAAATGGAGGGATGCATGTTGTAAAACCACTATAATGGATGACTCTAGATTGTGTACATTGCACTTGAAGCCATGAAGGTTAGCAAGTACATGTATACTCATGTGAAAAAAAAATAGTACCTACTTGAAGTTGTTCATTTTGTTCTTTACTTGCAGACTTGATTGCAAATCCATGAGATTCCAAATCTTCACACAAATTATTAACATACAAAATGACTAGATCATTCCCTATGAAAAAAAATGAGATCATGTGAGTCACATATTTTTGTATTCAGCTAGTTCAGTTGCTGTGAACAATGTAAAAGCATCAATAAATTATTCCCTAAAACAAAACGTATTAGACAAAAAAAAAGAAAAGAGAATTGTTTCTGGTCAGGACATTTAGATGTCCAAAATGTTAACTAATATGGCCATGTTGGGTCATGTAGGGGTCATGAGGTCAAAGTTCATTAAGTGCTGGGTCATAGGTACCAATTTGGGTTCAAAGGTCATAGTTAGATGGCACATACCTATGCATAGGTATATGCCATTGACACAATGCAAAGGTCAAATCAAGGTCATGACCCTATAGGGCACTCATGGTAGTGTATCATGACATCATTGAGGTCAGGTCAGGTATGTCAAAGTTCACGACCACATGTCCTATCACGCTACACATATAGTAGGTGACAGTATAGGCCAAAGATTTGACTCCAAAATGTTACCTAATGTGGCCATGTTGGGTCATCCGAGGGTCATGAGGTCAAAGGTCATTAAGTGCTGGGTCAAATGTACCATTTTGGGTTCAAAGGTCAGAGGTCAAAATTAGATAGCATAAAAAATCATGCACTTTTTTCTCACTCTAAAAGTTTCATGTTGTTTTAATTTTTATTTAGAATCATAAATACAAAATTTCGAGTGAGTCATTATTTGATGACAGTGTTGCTGACTCAGCTTACGAACACATAGAAGATACAACATCATCAGATGAATACGAAAAAGTAAAAGAAAAACAAAGAAACGTGGAGATAGAAGACCAGTAAAGTCACCCTTTTCCTGGGAGAAGAGTGCTGCGGAGGAGAAGAAGAAGGAGAAGGAGAAGAAGAAGAGGAAGAAAATGAACAAGTTACCAAGAAGAAATAAAGTTTATAGTTGTCTGGTATCAGGCTGTCGTGCCAAGGTTTGTAGACTTCAAAGACATCTCATCTCTATCCATCAGATGGACATAAGGGATGCTGAAAATACTATGAAGAAAAGACATGTTCAAGTGAGTGGCTAGACTCGATTAGTTTTCCGAAAACTATTTTCTAGTCTCTCACCCACAACTTGAAATCGTTTTCCTTTAGGATGTTATCATTTATTTCTTTTCTGTATTTTTATTTCTTGTGGGGAATAAATTTCAATTTCAAAATTTCAATTTCAATTTCAAGAAAGAAAGGAAGAGGCACACGAGAGAGGTTTGATCATTTGAATCGTCTGTTCACGGTCCTTCCCATTGTGTTATCCATTTGTTATATTTTTATGTTTTTCAACTTGTAATTTATCATTTTAATCGTCAATGCATGGACGATTTCATTGTGATGTCTGTGTGTTATATTGTCATATTTTAAGCATGTTCATTCCAATTCTGTTGTTCATTCTTATATAAATATATACACATAAATGGATATAGATATTTACATAATTGTTATATTTACTCATTCTGTTTGAAAGTACATATCAATACAAGTTTTCAATAATTAATTGTTCAGTGCCTCTGAACAGTACTTTGTATTGGATATAGGCGTTCTATAATTTTATTTATTGATTGATTGATTGATTGAATACATGTCAGGTAAATCATCAACTGAAGACCGTGACGAAACTTCCAGGGTGCATTTGGCAGCCAGATATGCCAGTGTAGATGATGCTAAAACTTCACTAGATGGTGGTGCTGATACCAATGCTAAAGATTTCACTGGACGAACACCGCTGTACATGCTGCTGTGGGAGCAGATGCATACAAAGTGTTACAGGTAAGCTGTCTACCATCACAATTTGAACAGCTGTAGCGATAAATGGGAAGGTAGGAGCTTTATAAGTCTTGGATCCTTACCCTTACAATACTGAGGTAATTATTTAAAGAGATGTGAAGCCCCTAACCTTTTTAGGGACCGGTTAGTTTCTTTGGCCTGGGGGGGGGGGGGGATTTGTAGGGGGGTCACCCTGTTTTTGAAATTGGCAGGGGGGGGGGGGTCATGCTGTTTTGAGAATTGTGGGTGGGGTCATTGTGTTTTGGACTGCCACAACCACCTTACTGAACATGGGTGCCAACAAGGATATACAAGATGAAGAGGTCAATAGTAATGGTTTTCTCCAACATGTGTCTGAAATATTTGATATAAAATGCATGTATATGGCAGTCACCCGGCATCAGATTGAAAAATTGGTTAATTTTAATTGCTTTGTGTAGATTGAGAAATTTCATCATAAAAAAAACTTTGTATTTTCACAGGATTAACATTAATTTGTGCATGACTATATATATGCTTCACTGTCATATTTCAACTGAAATGTCAGATGAGGTCAACGTGAGACATACAATTTGTTGTTGTTGTCGTATATAGCTTTCTTACATTATTGATTTGGTTTCTTTAAAGGGGGAAACACCCCTCTTCTTGGCAGCATGGGAAGGCAACTATTAATTTAGATGTGATTTTTTTGTTTTTATTCTTACCAAACCTGTCACTCAATGTACTATTTATGGCAGTCACTGTTCTTTTTATTTAGTACTTCAGAGCAAGTGTGTATGTTGGGCAGATGTCATTTGCTTGTTCTTGGTTGGCTCTGCAGTTGTCTTAACTGAAGTATGGAGGGTTATTTTTGTGCCCCCACCCCCCACCCCCACAGGATCTGCAGACTGCATGGACTGGACAAACATGAAAAAAAAGACCGACGTGAAGGTATTATTTAAGTACTGCGAATGCTGACCAGAAACAATTCTTTTCTTTTTTTTTGTCCTTAGTGACATCATTTCAACTAGCTCCATTATAGTAACTGTTTTACCTTGTCTTGCACAGGTTGAATGCATGAACATTGCAATAGTTGTAAGAATACCATGGAGTCAGAAATATCACAAGTAACACTCAGTAGCAACTTTGATGACGCAACAAGTTACACTAATTGGTAATATCAATAAAGAAAAGCACATGTGCACAGATCATATGGCACGTTATTGTCACATTAGAGAAAATCAGCTGAGCAAAATTGCACTCGTGGCAATTTCCTTGCGCCGATTCCTCTCATGTGTTGGCAACTGTTAATGAGAATTTGGTCATTTGTGTCTGTGAGCCAAATATCTAGCATGTTTTATGTTTTTGGCCTCGCATGAATTTTTCCTCCGATTTCTAATGCATTTCTTTCCATCTTTAGTGTGTCATGTTTAGTAACTGTGTGTACCTCCGGGTTCCTATGTTTTGATTAGTGACAGTATTCCCAACCTTGTACGACAAACAGCCACAGCCATAGTGATCAAATCAGGTTATGTGAATGGTCAAATTAAATTGAGTGCCTGGGAGTTATGAACACCTAACAAGATTTTTCAAGGCAAGATGGTGAAGGCTTTGAAAACGTCAGAATTGCTGCCTTCCTATTGACTATGACATCAATTGCACCTGGCAAATATGTGAGTTCTAACTCAGACCCCTAAGAAACCTGAGACCACTATAAAGAGAAGAAACAGACTAGAAATGCTTATTGTATTAGGTGTGAATGCCCAGGGCTATTAATCTCAACTCTGACCAATATGGTCTGAGGTTCGTTCTAGAAAGACGGATTTTTACTGATCAGAATTCAAATTGCCAATAATTTCACAACTTGAAAATTTACTCTCATTTGGTAGGGATCAGTCCATTGTACATCCCGTGTTGGGTATGTACAATTGTGGCCATTTCTCATAGGAAAACATATAGCAATTCTTGTTGTTGATAATAATTTGTTACTACTCTCTTGTTGATGCTTGTCAGTTTTTATTCATTTATTTATAGTTTTGTTTGTTGTTTGTTTATTTGTTTTTGAAAACATTGAACTAAGCCTGCATATGAGTGCCCTGTGTTCTCAGATGTATCATCACAAAATATTACCTGACAACTCTTTCTGTATGGTCTCTAAAAAAACGTCATCCACAATATTTGGGGCTGCAATTTTTGTACAATGACCGACGGGCTTGAATAGGAACTTCATCAGGGGTTGCTGTATCACGTTTTTAAAGTCGAACTCATCATCAGATAATGGCGCATCACCAAATAGAGAGTAAGTGTTAATGACATTGAAATTCAATCGTTTGTAATGTGCTGGTTCCCATGTACTTGTCGAGGGTCCATGACAACTTGTCGAGGATGACCAACTGTCAGTACTACTTGCGTTAAAAAACTTACTCCCACCGAAAATGCAGCCTGGTGACGTAGTTTGCTGTAAGTTGTACTGTGGAGATGAGAACGAACTACCATCAGTGCCACTACTAGTACTACTAGCACTGCCAGCGCTACTTGTGTTACAAGACTTAATCCCACCGAAGATGCAGCCTGGTGACGTAGTTTGCCGTAATTTGTATTTGTACTGTGGAGATGAGTGGGAACTACTCATACTTTCACTAGCTTCATCCCTTTGCCGTTTTTTCCCACGAAATGCAGTTTCCGCCGCCATTCTCGTGGCGTCAGAGGTATACGTAGTGGAACATTAGTAGTACGCTATTACTCACTACGGTTCTGCTTTTATTTACTTATTTTGTCTTGCCTAATTTGCACCATATTTTGTATCTTTTATAAAAGATATGTGATCTTTATCAGCGTGGAAAATGTACAGATTTGTATAGAATAAATCAGACGACGTGTCTACCACGCATCACGTACACGTCGTCGTAGGACCAAGCTTAGGACAAGTTATTTCATTTGCATAAGGTCAAAAGTCATATGAACATGTCACTCATCCTATTCGTTCTCTGCGTTTTCTCTAAACACAGATGGTTCTGATATTAAATTGGTGGGAGTGGTGGGATGTGGAATCGGAGGCAGCCGCTCGGACGGGATGCCAAAATCACAAAATAATGCAAAGTTAGATAATACAATGAGTCAAAGTAAAATGTGTTTCTCCCCTAATTCTATTTTCTAAAATATGTTCTCTCTCAATCTGGAACCGATTCGTAAAATGTGACACCCGCCCCCCACCCACCATCCCCCGGCCCTCATTGGAATTACTGAAGACTCCCTAACCCTGTGAACAACGTGTAACAAATTCGTAACTCTATCTTGATATATGTCCTTTCAAAGACTATTTATGTTGGGAAAAAAATGACAATTTTAAAACTAGAGACTTGACTATCAGCACATACCAACAAGGTTCCAAAGATTAATTGGTTATACAAACATAGAAATATGAAAACAAATGAACAAATATGGAAACAACAAAGAAAACTATATCAACAAAGACAAAATATAGCAGATATAAACTACAATTTGAAAGTAATTATCAGTAGATATATCCACATGTATATGCAACGAAAATTAACATAAAAACAATTTAATTTTAAACAATAAGCTACTTTCTTATCAAGGTCTGTTAATTCTATCAGTATTGATATCTTTGTCTTTTGTTGTTAGCTTGTTTCTTTGTTTCTTTGTTTGTTTATCATGAACATTTCTAATTAAGTCAGGGCCCTATGGATTCTTGAAAAACGATATGCAAAGTCATCCTTTAAAATAATATACCGAGATCAAATAACTTATATTTTTTCCATATTTTACTGACAGCACTGCTGGTACTTCCAACAAAAGGTCCTTACGATTCTATTTTTAATTATTAGTACTACTGACTCAACTGAGTCACTTAGTCTACTGTGTCAAAGAACACATTCCGCAGAGATTCGAGGATTACGTGTCCTGAGTGAATGTTCATCCTTATGCATTGACACTGCATAGAAATATCCACAACTACATTATATTTAAAGGTGGTAATGGCTTCGCTTTCATTCCTATTTAGGATACAGAACACACACAAAACGACACACCATACACTGATGGTAATGTTGAATGTTATAAAATCATACGGAGTTTGCCAATTGATGAGCTATATTCCAACACTTTACATCCAAAGTACGACTCAGAATCTCAGCACTGTTAAATCCATTTATTAATATATGTCCGCCAATCAAAAATATGAATAATTATGGTGTGATGCCAATCTAGATTTGTAAAACTATGACAACGTTTTATAGATAATCTAGTTAATAAAGGTATCATAAAAGTCAAAGGTCGCCAATGTTAGTAGATTTATTTGTGTTATATATTACGATTATACTGTGGTTAAAGGGATTTAGATTTACATTTAGAAAAAGGCTACGTATACGTTCGTGTGCCTTCATAAGTTTATTTACAGTTTTGTCTTGATATGATTATTTGTTTTGTTCTTAGACTAGTCGTTCCACTCATTATGTTGTGTTTACTTTCGTGAAATTTAATAAGGCATTGTTTCCACATAGACAAATCACAGGCACCGGCAGTGGACAATTACGAGAATGCAATTTTATTTCAAAGCGCTAACATACTTTGATATTTTTGTTTGATACGTTTATATGTCATCTATGACCAGCTTAATATAACTACATCAGTTCACATCTGTAGTTACCTAAATTTATATCATATCTACCGTTTTAAGCATATTTTTTTTATATGCCAATCGTTTAATATGTCAAATTTCAGGTCTATAGAATCACGGGAAGAAAACACTGATGACATCGTGATAAAGGTGGCAGAAGCTGTTGGTGTACCACTATTAGTCTGCTCGAGATTGACATCAGCCATAGCCTCCCCAAGAAAAAAAGATCAATCTACACCCGCCATAATTGTACGGGCCACCCGAAGAAGTGTTCGTGACAGAATATACAAAACAAAGAAACTCTTACACAACAAGAAAACATCAGACATGAGATTATCAGCTGTAGGATAGGAAAATCACAGAGTCTGCATAAATGAGCAGCTAACCATCAGGAATAAGAACACTGAGAATGTGCAAAGAAGCAAGATGGAAGTATCTATGGACTCAGAATTGTGGTAAAATATTTGCTCGGAAAGAAGATGAGTCGCTGGTCATAAATATAAATTCTGAAGAAGATATTCACCGCATAAAGTAATATGTACTACTCTAGGTAACGTTCATTTGACATCTTAAAACTTTATTTTCCCCATGGACACGAGTTCACAAGATTCTGTCATTAAATCAAACTGTACTTCACTTTCCGTAGATGACTTCAACCAAGGTACATGTGTAAATAGCAATCATCCAGCTGTCATTAAATCAAACTGTACTTCACTTTCCGTAGATGACTTCAACCAAGATACATGTGTTAATAGCAATCATCCAGCTTTCTCATCTTTTCATTTGAATATTAGGTCCATTAACAAGCATTTCGATGTCAGATGACATTCGTCATAAATTTTCCATTATCGCACTTTCAGAAACATGGTTGTATGATACTGTTGATTGATTTACCATCGTGCCAATTGCACACCTGTAATCGAGAGTGCTCAAAGGGTGGTAGTGTTGCTTTGTATGTGCATACGTCATTGCCACATTCCCAAATTAATGATCTAAAGATTGCAAACTGTGAGTCACTGTTTGTAGAAACCGTTGTTGATAAGAAAGCAGTTGTAGTTGGCGTCATTTAAGAAAGCCAAACACTTCAATCAACGAATTTCTTGAGTTTTGAAATTTGTTTGAATTGCCTTTCATCTAAAAAATAAGAATTGTGTTATTCTTGGTGATTTAAATATTGATGTCAAGTCTAATTCAAATGTAACTAATTCTTACATAAGTCTTTTGCATTCATACAGCTTTGAACAAACCATCAATATTCGAACGAGGGTCAGTGACGTCACGAGCACTACGATTGACCACCTGCTTACAAATATAACTGATTATTTTTTAGAATTTGGGTGCATTAAAACTGATATAACCGATCACTTATCAACTTGTAATTGTCAAACATGAATTGACTTTCAAAAATACCACCGGATCAATTTCAAATAATTTAAATGAATACAGTACGTTATTCTTAAATGAAATTACGTCTCTTATTATCAAATACAAAATATGAACATTATTATATTATTGTTATTTATATTATTTAAATCGTCTGGATATAAAATGGGACGACTTTGTCTCAACAATGAATGTTACTGACAAGTGTAGATAGAGCATAACTTATGTTAAGACTAAAAATGCTTGCTATAATAAAACTGCCGTGGAGTTACCGTACACTGGAATAGGGAAAAGAAAGTTCAGGTAGACGGAATAAACAGGATAGCTTCAGACAAAATACCCACGCAATTCAGTACAAATAAAATTCACTATAACTAAACAAATAGTTGACCTTGATAATTGAAGGAAAGCATCGTGTAATCTCGTCCGTATTCAGCAATGAATTCACAATTGAACGTAGAAATCCCGCGAAGGAGAGTCTTGTCTATAAACGGACAATTCTGGCATACAAAAACACGAAAATTGTCAATGTAAATAGAAAGTGGAAATATTGGCTGTTTTAGCAGTGATAGCAAACTTATTTGTCGTATATATCCACTTTTATTACCTTGAAAATGATTTTCTCAAGACAAGCTTTTTTATCAATGTTAACAACATGTACTCAAAGTAAGATGGAAATTCTTTTCTTGTCAAATAAGATATCCAAAGGGTATATGTTTTTAATGCTTAATTCGCTGATTTTATTCTCCAAAGTTTGGAGCGTTGTTTGTACTATGCCTATACCTAGAGTAATGAATTGTTCATCAAAAGACAACCCATCATTTATGTATGATTCATTTCTTTTCATCATTTGAACAGAGAATCGTGAAAAGATTTGACGAATTGAACAAATGGAAGACAGTACTTGAACAGAAACAGAGGGGTGTTTATGATAAATGTTTCCTGTTTATTTCTAGTTCGTTCGGATATTTGGAGATATTTAGGACCACTTAGCATTTTTGTGATTTCCCGATGTCGATTTTATGAACTTCTTAATGCCATTTGGTGTTAATGCGGTGATATAGGCAACAGTCATAAAATATTCTGTTCATACCTCAGGGTTTGCATATATTCTCGTTGGATCCGACAAAAAAATCCTCCTTTGGTGTTACTAGTTGGTGGCATTAATGATATATACCAGCCCTTTTCTCTTTCCCCTCTCATTCTTAACAAGTAAATGTTGTTCCTTAAAAGGCAGTCCTGCTTCCTCTTACATTGTACATGATAACATAAAGGTAAACATAAATATATGTATCGGAGACTGAAATGTATATAATGTTAGGGATAGACGGACATAGACAGACAAACAGACATCACCATTTAATATGAAGGATAGATGGTCACAGACAGACAGACAGACAGACAGACAGACAGACAGACAGACAGACAGAACCATAACATAACCCTGCCCCTTATGCCCATAATGCAAAATCTAGAAATTGATATTGGGCTGCGCGGTGGCACTAGGCAGTATTCATGTATCATATTTGCATTTGAAATTGTGCCATCATTTAAGGTTTCTACATCATGAAAACAAAACTAATTTTCAAGAAATGGTAAGATATATGGTATTACAAAATTGTCTACACATATATTTATAAACATTTTCTACAATTTCGTTCTCAATCATTGTTTCACTTCTACACAACGTGCATTGTACACAAAGAAACCGACCACTTGTGGATACCATGCAACACTTTGTCACTCGCTATGTCTTTCTTGAATTATTTATTACAGTTGTATTTCTGGGAAATTTCCATTCACCAGAGGCAGTGTTTGAGCAGATATCTATACTCTACTCCATTCCAAGGTGAGCATTAAATATTCTCAATGTGCGAACAGAATACTAACAAACCTATGGATATAACAAAGCATTTCTTTCTTTCTTTCTTTCTTTCTTTCTTTCTTTCTTTCTTTCTTTAATTATGCCTCTGACAATAATGGTCACATTAGGCATAGAGTACATTCAGTTTGGTATTTGCATTAGGAATGCGTATATTGATTTCCACTTTTCCTGCCTAAGTAACTGAAAGAAATAAACCTTTATACTTTGTACCCAGAACTTGTTTTCTGTGAAGAAACTTTCTTTCACAATGATTTAAAATCTTAATATTTGGCATATTTCCCAGGTATCTGGCCAGGTCATTCACGTTCATACTTCCATACTTTCCTACTACAACAATGGAAAGAATTGATACTGAAGGCGAATAGCTATAGCAAAGGTACTTCTAATTTTCTTCCTTTTGTAATTGTATGGAAAAACAACATTATGGTAGTGCATGAGAAAACAATGTATTGGCTTACCATGCTAGGCCCTGCTCAGCTTATGGAAACTGTAAAACGAAAATACCAGTAATGTATCACATGCATTTTAATATGCGAAGGCTCCCAATTCAACTCGTAATATTTATTTAGTCAAGGATTACAAGTACTGGACAAGACACATTTCCTTATTATTCAAAAACCAATGTGGGAAAGAAAAAAGTAGGCTTGCAATAATACATTTGATTGAATGATATTTACAAAATCTATCAAAAACAGATAGTTGACCAACTTGAGTATTCAGTTCTGTCCACTTACCCCATTATACATTGTAGTCTGTACGTCGACTAGCAGAAATTAATGCAAAGGCCAACATGGATAATCATGAATTATGTTATTCGTTTTTAGACATTGGCAATGATTCTATCTGCAATCCCGTACACTACAAGAGGCCCAGCTTCGATTATCATTTACGATATTCATGTTCTGCAAGAAAGGTATTACTTCTCGGATGGAGTGATTCCAAGGTTAGTGGCGGGCAACTCTTAAAATAGCCCAAGGCATCTACATCGTGACACACATCAAAATCAAATCGTGATATTGATCATACGAATGTCATAGATATTATCGTTTCAAAATCAGTTACAGCTTTCCTCTACCAAGTCAATTTGTCGAACACAATAAAGTGTGCAAAAGGACATTACTGTCGCGACTGCGTACAATTTTCTTTCCGAGATAATATTTGTTGCTTTCAATCAAAACGTTCGAAATATTTTTAAATTCACGATCAAAAGAGATTTTGATCGTTAACCCGAAGAAGGATAAACATATTATTACACCGGTAAAAGGTATTCGCCTCAACTTAGTTGTCAATTCTTAACTACCTTTATACACTAACTGCATATTACACTTAATATTAGGATGTGCACAATGTGTATTGTACGTCATGGATATTGTAAAGATACTAGACTTAACAAGGCCAGGCTAGCATTATAGTAAAACATTTGTTACACTATTAAAGCAGTAACCGTATTTTGATAATTACTTGTTACACTGGGATAAAGTCGGCAATACCTTTACTATTAAGAGAAATTAACGGTTTATCAGACAAACGAAACATCCATATAGCATTTCCTGATGACGGTGCTTTCAAGAGATTCCACTTTATGCTTGACGGCTTTGAGACTATAACTTGTGCCAAGATAAAAGACGGAAACAAGAGAATGATTAAAATCAACGATGGTGAGTACTTGTTTATTCGTTTATTAACAGTTTGTCATAAAAATTCCACTGGTTTTGGAAACCGATGGTAAAGGTATGAAACAAAGAAACTATGCTCTCATGCTTACCGAAATTTTGCTGTTGATGAAACACTCAAATTCTACAAAATGTACAAGGTCTTTAAGTATTGTTGTGAAAATATATTGCAATGATTCATTTATACCCTTGTCGTCCTACATCACGGCAGCGCACGTCATTGTCATTGGTTCTGAGGTCCAAGTGCTCGAAATAGCAACCACAATGTTCTAAGGCACCATTACAACATTTTTCATAATTTATACTTGCACAGGTATAGTTTATATAATTTCTCACATTTGTCTTCATTCAGCCGGAAAATATTTTTAGCCTAATTAAGGGGTTTTGTCATTTCTCGTCCTCGACTCGTAGTGGCAAGGCCCCTTAGACAACTCGTAATTTCACTTGATTGATAAAGAAAAATAATGGGGAATAATATCAAGGTACTGATACCGTTACTTTCTAGGTGAGCCAGCTGGTAAACACGTGATCATTGTGGATGATTTAGCACACACTGGTGGAACAATGATAACTTGTGAACAGGTACTAGTCCACATCCTGTTTATACCTTATAAAACAAATAGTAGAATTACAAAGCTTATTCATAACTAATATCATACCAACTCAAATTGACAATATAAGTTATGTTTCTTGCATTTCACATGTCTGAATATTCGACGACTCTGGTGCTAAAATAATTCTTTTACATTTTGAAATATATTCCCTTAAAAGGTATAGATAAAAAGAGCAATAGATTCATTTATGAACTATCCCATGTTGACCATATTTATGTCTCATTTCAATCTCTTTTTTATATCGCATTGCAGGCACTCCTAGAAAAAGGTGCAATATCCATAAGTGCCTATGTAACCCATGCTGTATTTCCCCAGGAATCCTGGAGAAAGTTTATTGACAGTGAGGTCAAATTTGAAACTTTCTGGATTACCGACTCCATTCCACATGCAAAGGAAATAGCAGAGCACAGACCATTCAAACTCTTACCTCTGAGTGATATCATCGCAGATATCTTGGTAAATTTTGATCTGCAGCTGGGATAAGGGGAACGTTAAAATCTGAATTGAGAACACCTGTCTTTCTATTTGCACCCTTTGTAGGTAGCCATAGTCAAGTTGGTTCATACATATTGGTAATTGCCTGTACAAAAAAACACATGTGGTGCACAATGTTTAGCTGCCCATGTCTACATTGCGCTACGTGGGACTACAGGTATATTTGAGTAGACAAACGGGAAAAACTATCACTGGTGTGGGAAGATCACAAAAAGTGGCTATTTCAAATTTCTTTTCATAACTATTTTCAAGATATGATGCATGATGTACACAACGAGGCATTGTCATATAAAGCTATATAGTCTCTTTACACCAACAGTACAACGTCCTCCCGAGATCGCGGGATAGGAACAATACCTATAGCTCGTGAGATGAAAGTTCACAGAATACTGATTTACAAGATTGTTATTGAGTAATTGTACAATGAAAACTACACAATGACGACATTATGTTGTGTTATTAATACAATTCATTCATTTTTAAGGCACCCACAAAAGTCAATGGTGGCAAAGAAGAACTTCGGGTCTTAAATATTATAACAATTTACTATTTGGAAATCTAAATAAAATATATATGTACTAGGGTCGCCATGATTTATACGTTATAGGTACTAACGTTGCCATGATTTATACGTATAGGTACTAGCGTTGCCATGCACATCCTGCTTCTCCTGCTTCAAACTTTTTAAAACTTTCTAAGCATCGATTATCAATTTGTAATTGTATATGAGGAGGAATCACATGTGAACACTTGTATTTCTCCATGATTTCTTTGCTCTTTGGATGGTTGGTGTATTCAATAGCAATCGCAGCAATACCTATATTCAATGAAATATATAGACAAATTAAGATTCAAACAGTTATAAATAATTCATCTCTGTATTTGGTTGAACAATTCATTCACACCATTTGTAACCTGATACTTATAATACTATGCAAATTGGTAGTTGTAGACAATTCTGCAAATGTCAAATGCGAGTGTGTATCTTAGGCAACAAAGATGATACAACATTACCATCACATTAAATCCTTTTCCCTCGCACATTATTGAACAATATTTTCTTAAAAGCACTTGGTGGGACAATCCACCGGAATGTCTTAGTTGTAAATTGATTTTTTTTTCAACTCAAAAGGGGCGAGTCATCTCAGCAAAAGTTATAACTGACATGGCCTTCTCAGGTGTAAATAATTGTTTTCATGTCCTCGCACACTCCTATTAGTTGTCTCTACTGCAACTGACACACATTTTCAATAAGTACAGACCACAAAACACACTTTGAGTTTTCAATAATTGAATTGTAAATAATTATCGACCACAAACACACTTTTGAGTTGTAAATAACTATTGAAAACATAACTAAGAAAAGGTGTAGTCAATGAAACAACCTTAACTAACCAACCTGCCACTTTTCCTTTCAGTCTTTCAACCAAATTGATAGCAACTTGCATTGTACCACCTGTCTCAATCCATTGATCAACAATTAGTACTCTAGTACCTGAACACATGGACAGGAAGTAGACAGTAAAACTTCCAGTAAATGAATAATTTAAAATTATTCAGTATAGAGCAGTCACTGTACAATACTTAAACAAATGAATGTGTCAAAATATGATTCAGTCAATTCAAATAAATATTTGGTCCTATTTCCCTGAAGAAGTGGAAAACCTTTCAAAAAAATACTTCACTCATCAAAAAAATTCCATACTTTTGACAAACATTAGAAAGATAATGCGTGTAGCAAAGTTTTCTCATCTAGCTAGTTTAATGAAATAGTTTTGCAGCATCATCAAGCTTTAAGTACAGTACAATACCTTCCGGAAAAGCATCAGTTCGTAGCTGTAAGCATTTCTCTCTCTTCATGTAGTCAACGTAATGTTCTTCTACTGTTTCTACACAAAGACCGCCTTTCTTCACTAACGTTATGAACCCCTTTTTCAAGGCAACAGCTACAGCAGCACCTGTAAATTACAATCACTAATTTGATTACAACACATCATGTGACATTAGTTACTCAGTATCTCTTCTACGGTTTCACTTTATTACTAGCTTGGTATCAATCAACAATTCATGAAGTATCGAGGGATGCATAATATGGATCATTGATTCACTCTGTTATGTTATGATTTTTACCTACCCAAGATAAACCCCATTGCATCAATACCAATAACTAAATCAATCTGGCTGGTATCAAATGGTTCTAACATGTCAGCAACACAGTCTTGAAGTGCCTGTATGTAGTAAATAAAATCGTATCACTACTAATAAATAGAGTGAACCCGAAGTACAGAAATGTTGTAACATACAAAACGTACACACTCTGTATTAAAAATAAGTCATCCATCCATTGCAGGGAACGAAGTGTCATTTAAGCTGTCAGTCTATCTCTATGTCAGAATTAAACGTTTCTAGTTTTAATTTTTCTTCTTTTTGGGGGGACATTCGGATATCATCTTATTCTTAATAATACAATACATTTTTTAAATGAATAAGCACAAGGATCTAAAACATCCAAGTTTACTTGAATAACGGTGGTGAGTTGGAACACAAACTGAGATAGTATTATTATGTGATCGGTCGACACATATCCTAGACACTAGAAATACATTGGGCTCAGAAGAATAATTATTAATTGAAGCAATGACAATGAGAATATCTACTTAAAAACATATTAAAATTACTGTCAATACTACAAAATGAATCATGCCATCTCTTTGACCAGATTTTATTGAGATTAATGGCAGCTGAAGAGCTTCAAGCTTGGACTTTCTTTGCAATTGTATTCTTATCAGCCATAATACAGGCATGTCGCACAAACATATCACTTCGTACCTCAGGGTTTGCATACAATCTTGATGAATCCACCCAACTAAATTCTTTGTTGCAGTCGGTGGGTGCCATTAATGATAGATACCAGTTCTTTTCTCTCTTCCTACTCATCGTTATCAAATCAAATGTGTAATGCTGCTACTGTTGTAGTAAACAGGAGTACAAAAGTTAACAAAATAAATATAGATTATCACAGCAAAACCCAATGGATAGAGGCAGGCTATTACTTTAACATTTCAATGGCCGCTAAACTATTGAAAGATAAACTTGTCCCAATGGTTCACTGATCAGAAAGTTTCCAAAAGATAAAATCGGGTCAATAATTTTGAGGTTGCGCTCTGGGTGTAACAACTGGAGGTCTTCTACGTTTGAAGACATAATTTTCAACACTGTGTGTTGGTTGATAACTGGCATTATGTACAATTCGGTAACACGTTTAGCATCTTACCGTGGAGTGTCTCCTCATAACGTAAAGTGATGCGAATTATCCCAAGTACAATATGAGTGAAAATGGACATGGAGTATACACAGTCCATGATAGTGATATGTGAACATGAGACAAGGTAGGGCTGACTAGACCGCCTTCCTCTAATAACATGGATGTTTATATACACTGTAGTGGTGTCATAGTGAAATAAGTTTTCATATATAGGTATTTGAGATTTGAGATATAAAGATTGATGGTCAAAGTCAAAGGTCAGTTTTAAACGAAAGCTCTTCTCTTAAAAATACAGAATGTATAAACTTGAACTGTCTCTATATGTGCAAACCCTTGAAAAGTATGGAAAACTTTACTAATTAATTTTGAATATAGGTCAAAGTCATGATCAAGGGTTAGTATGTTATCAGAAAGCTAACCTCTAATGATGTTGAGGCAGGAAATTGAATGGTTACGTTCTGAACAAAATTTCAAGATATATTGAGCAATTTCTTTTTAACCTTAAGGGTCAAGGTCAAGGTCAAATTACAGCACTTCCTTGTTGCAATAATTGTAGCGTTAGTTGTTGATTTTGGGGTTTATCTTTCTTTGTGAGCGTTTTATCGTTTGAGCAAAAGCTGAAAACCTCAAAATTAACAACTAACGTTACCACTATTACAGTGACTTCCAAGTGCCACTGCCATTAAGGCATTATTATTATCGTCCGATTTTAAGTCTTGGACATGTAGTATGGATTGAAACGTACCTTTTTGGCACACTCTTGAGTCAGTCCACGGTTAAAGCCCAGCGAGCCACAACCCAAACAGCTTAATATGAAGTAGTGATGGAGGTACAATAATATAAAATTATAGATACAGCCCCAGCGTCTATGAAATAACGAACACATCAGATGTGACCCATACGACCTGTGTGACCATAACAGCGCCATCAAGCGTCTGGGTTCACAACTTAAGGTCAGTGCGTAGACACTGGTACATGTACACACACGATGACAGGAATTGGCGTACTTGTTAATAATTGAAAGAAAACAGTAAATAGATTGACAAATAAGAATCGATGGCTGATTTCGAGAGCAATTTCCAGGACTGATTCCATTTTGAAAAAAAAGTGAGTAGTGTTATGACCACCGATAACCTTTCTGTCAATCAAAATGTGGCGTCACACTTACAGTTCATAGTAGACAACGGTGTGTTAACTGGCCTTATTCGGGCGACAACATACGTCAGTTCCCCCTTGCGTTGGTCACCCCAAACCCTGCATCCAAGCCCAGTCAACCTGTGAAATTGTTTTAATTAGTTGATGCAGAATTAAATATAGTGATTGTTTACTACAAATATGGCTGCCATTCAGCAAAAATTATATGAACACCCAAAATAATGCTTTTGTATACTTCTTTTCTTCAATATTACTTGTAGACATGATTTAAAAGAAATTGGCAATATGTAAACACTACCATGTTGGAATTGGCTCGATTTTGATAATTGACCCTGAAGGTCAAGGTCAAAGGTCTCCACAGATAGCTTGCATCTGATAATATGGGGTAGACACTGGAACGGAGTGTCTGTTTATTAGTTTTTGAGTTACGCAGTAAATATTGACTTTTAACTACAAATATGGCCGTAATTGGGTCATATTTGCATATATCAAATTGACGTGCATATGTACCACATGACATGTCCCCTTTGTGTCAGGTTTGAAAGAAATCAGATATTGCATGTCTGAAAAATGAGGTATTACGGACGCATGCACGGAGCCCATTGTAATGGCATGAATGTGTTTAAGTATCCTTATCTTCCAAGCTTTAAGTCAAAGATAATGCACGATTTGTTTATCACATGATTACTGCCATTTTTGTTTCTAGCCACGTAGCAATCTACCTGAAACATTGGTGACAAGCTTGTCAAGGTTTTAAAGTTGTAAGGATGGTGGAACGATCAGAGGATCCATCGCTGTTTACAACTATTCCAACTCAACCAACAGAAAAGAAACCAGGACAGCTGACGTCACAACAACTGGCACAGTTCTTTGAAGAGGTGTGGTAATTGATTATAATATCTCTTGAAGTCGTGAAATAATAGAATTATAAAACCCTTATGTCAACCGAGGACATAATAATGGTGTCAGACTGTTTTGGTGATGTCACTGCAATGAATTACACAGGCTGACCCTATAGCTTCTATATTCAACAATTCTAAATCTGCAGATTCAAGGCTAGACATTTGCCATGCCGTCAAAAGTCTCTACATTATTCTAACTTGTAACAGAGTGTAAATGATAATTCTAGACGGTTTGCAATGCTGTATTTCCATAGTATGTACATATGCAAGTAATGGCTTAAAAGTGATATTTGCTCAAGTAGCTATGTGAACTATGTAAACTACACTCGGCAGATTTATCTGAAAACTAGTTGGATAATGGGATATTTTTGAGGGTGTCTAGATAAAAAGCTATTCCAAACATAGATTACCATCATCAGTATGCAAATTAGGTCAAGATCCGACTATAACATGGGTGGGTGGTCTAAGTTTGATTGAGATGTTCTTGTTGAACGGGGCTCATCGTAAATTGGCAAATTCATGTGTGTCTAAAATGTGATATTTGGTGAAAACTCAAAAATAAATAGGTGGACGGGGGTTGAAATTTTGTTAGTTCTATAAATAGGTGCGTCTCAGGTGCAGCCAACGAAGGTGTTCGTGCGAAAAGCTGTTCCTACACGATTTTTCAGTCGGCGGGCAATTTCCAAGCTTGGCCAGAGGGAGGGGGAACATGGCCCGGTATTTCAACGGGCAACATATATTTCAGCTGCGGTAAGATATGGGGAAAGGGGAAGGCAATGCGGGCAGTTTTCGATATTTGTTCAGGACGTTAGTGAACAAATTTTACAATTTTTTTTTTACAATATTCACATTAATTGTGTCATCGAAACTAGCGAGACAGTGTATTGAGATTGTAGCACAATGTAACATGTCAACTGTCAATACGTATATAGAAGTTTGTTTTGAGGTATGATCAAATAATCTTGAGTAAATTTAACATTAGGTCTTCGACGAATAGTGGGCAGAGGTCATATGTCTGGTAGAGGGTATAGGAGAGAGGGGAAACCTTGGCGGGAGGATAGGTCGTGTAATATCGCAGTGGGAGGGCAGATACGAACAGCTTTCACTTTCCCCTCCGATCTTGAATCAAATTAACGTAAAATTATGTAAAAAGTGTTCATTAGCTATGTTTTAACTTTCTGTAATGATTTCAGAAAAATGACTCGTTGGCTTCATTCGTCTAGCTAAAAACAGTGATACACATATTCCTAACAACAACGACCATTCCCTTGGCTACAGCTTAATGCTTATTATTTGCAAATGTAACAAAGGATATGTGTTATTCAGTCAATAAAAATCAAGAAATTGGCACAGTTCTTATCAACGATGGCCAAATCTTTCACAATATCCACTGAAATCCAGTGTCTTTTTACAAGATACCAATAGTGATGGGTAGTGAAGTGAATGATCACTCTAAAATAACACGAATGTGTATAGCAACCATTGCTACAACCATAGCAACAATTACAATCTCTTAGCTATGGGCTTTCGATCGAGATCTCTGGTCCAATTAACAAGTTACTTTTGCGTATATAACAGTAATGAGGGGTAGTCAAGTGAATAATCATTTGAAAATAAACACAAATGTGCATAGTAAGCATGGATACACTTATAGCAATAACCAAATAATGGTGTCTTTTACAATGATAACAGTGATGGATATCAATCAACCCATACATACATTCAGTCCTTACCCAAACTTGGCAGTTATGCTGCAACTTCATATTGCCCCTGTTTTTGTCTACTAGGGTTATGTGCTAGTACCTGATTACTTCAGCAGAGAAGAACTACAACCAGTGAGAGAGGCAGTGTCAAGCTGTGTTGACAAGCTAGTCAATAAACTATACGATGCTGGAAAAATTAAAAGTAGGTTCCAATTTTATATAATAGTAATGGTTGAGATTTTTTGGGAATGATTTACCATAGAAAATATTCTATGACGTCCAAAGTATAACTAACATCTCCTTTTTATTTTGTTTCAACCCTGATACACACACACACACACACACACACACACACACACACACACACACACACACACACACACACACACACACACAAGAAAAACATCGTGATGCAGGTCTTTTCAAAAGAATGACTCTGATTGATAAGGAGTTTCCAGGAGCAGTTGTTCTTTTAATCAAGACAGGCTGGCTGCCCCAGGTAGGTATATATTAACATGGCGTAGAATTACCAGCATTTGAAGGTCACACAAGAAAGTGCTTGATACCTTGAAATGTTGGTGTTCTTGAAAAGTTCATTAGTTATTGGTCAAAATGTATTTTTGAATTCTGTAGATTTTCATATTTTACAGGTTTATTATTTACTTTCAACATCTTGTTTTCGTATAGGTCAGATATTACATTTGGCTTGTTTCATAAACGGTACATATATTTGTCTCTTTTATCTATAGGCTTTTCGAGATCTATGGTCCAGTGAAAGACTTCTAAATGTAGCTGAACAGCTTATTGGTCCAGAAATTGCTGGTCATCCTGTGTGGAATCTACGAGTTAAGGTAGATATCTTGTAATCATGATACACATGATTTGCTGGCATATCTCACTTGTCACTCTATGGCTGTATCCTTGTTTTATTTATCATATTTGATGTGACATGCATATCTATGTTCAATATGCTATCATAAATAAATATTATAGCATTATAACTATAATTATATCTGTATTACTTTGACAGACCCCTCACACTGAGGAAGTCACGGTACCCTGGCACCAAGGTAACATCCTGGGGGAGTGGAGGGGGAGGGGGGTTACTCCTATAGAAAGGTGTACGGGTATGTGCACAGGGTCCAGCGAGCATGTAATTGATTGATCGATCGATTTATTTATTTATGGCAAAATAAAACTTTTTTTGTGTGATATTGATTAATTGACTCATTGATTTTTGTGGTGATATAATTTTTTAAAATAAAGACTACTAATTTAATTTATATGATCATGCCCATTTGGATATTATTATTGTTTATATTCTTTATTATAATTTACATAATTGTGTATGATAGCGAGCGATCAAACAAATGTTGGGCAAATATGGCTTATCATGAATAGTGGTGTACATTACATTTTGATATACTTCAGATGCTGCATATTTGGATCCAGGTGCTAAGAACGTTTTACAGCCAACAGCCTGGATTCCATTGTTAGATACGAATGAACATAATGGATGTATGCAGGTAAATTAAAGTGACCATATCATATGGATGAAGATTTGGGTATTTATTTTGGATTTTGGATTTATAAAACAAATTTATCATGGCTTCCTACATGAAAAATCAATTTGAATGAACATATTTCAAGCAAATGTTTCACATTGATTTTTCAAGTAAGAAGTCATAATAAAATTGTTTTATAAATTAAAAATCCAAAGTAAATACCCAAATCCTCATCCATATGACCACCTTAACCAAACAGTAGACATTTCTATCGTGTGTGATTTTATGTAATGTGTGTGATTTATCAAATAGCATAATAGTATATTTATCGTTAAAAAGGGCACAAGCCGAGTTTATAAGTTTTTGGGATGTAATTTGTTTCTGAATATTAAACGGTACTCACAGTATTCTACTTACTGAAGCACACTCAACCATCACTTTCAATTGACTGAACTCAAACCTGGTATTAAGATATATCTTATTTAAAAAAATCTGTTTATTATATGTACATGACAGCTTCGAGAAAATCCCACTACTATAGTACTATGCACCCAACTGTTCTAACATATAAATGCCAGAAGGCAATTGTAATATCATAGAAGGCATGCAACAGCATTAACATTATACTAGAATAATTCTATAATTGAGATTTTATGCGAATATTTTCATTTGAGTAAAAAGCTTACAAACTGAACTTGTGCCACTTTAATAAAATGCGACTGAACAGATTGAAATTATTGAATATTGATTTTCATTTCTATAATAGTAATACTTTGATATATTTCTGCTTAAGATATTTTTATTCATGTGATCGTACTTTCAATGTTTCCCTCGTGAATAACCGAAGAAACAGTTGTCTTTTCTCACTGGTTTAGAAGACTGTATGTTACTTGTATAGCACGAGACTGCAAGATACTAGTATGTCGTGTCACTCCGCCCTCACCGGCGTCGAGGGAGGCCGATGTGTGAGGGCGCCCCATCACAGCGTACCTTACAGACTAGCAAAGAAGCAACACTTATTCAAATTTCAATTATATAGGTTTGACACATTCATTTTACTTCAGAGATCATTTAATCGAAAATTTATTGAACAACATAGGTTATCAAGGGTTCTAAGCCTGGTGTTCTGGCCACACATACATGTTGTGCTGGGGGGACTTGGTATATAGAACTCAGTGAAGAGGAAATGGAAAAATCATTAAATGTGAATATGAAGGAAGATGTCGTCACATGTGAGGTGCCTTATGGGGGTGTGTTGTTTCTGAACAATATGATACCACATAGAAGGTAAGGTTAACATTTTAATTGCTGGACACACATAGCATTTTTATTCCGAGTAATTAATCTGCTCTCACAACAGTATTTTGGCCACAACCACAAAGAAGCCTTTTGGTATTTATAATGATGCAAAGTATTGAAAACTTGAAGAAAATGAACGGTATTATTTGCTATATTTGCTAAAGATTACAGAAGGTTTACTTTCCTATTTGAAGAAAAGTGGGCACACAGTGTATATACGTGAAGTCAGATGCTAAGGGTATGCAGTTGGCACTTTTTCTTCATCAGGAGTCATTTGATCTCACCAAAATGACAACAGCACCCATTTATGTGCGAGTGATACCTGTAGAACTCGAAGGCACTTTGTCAAAGTGACTCCCCACTTCACATGGTGTTTTCCAAGACGAAAATGTGCAGCCCCTATTATCTGTATATTTGTTTGCAGTTTGGAGAACTATTCAGAGGATATTCGATGGAGTTTGGATTTAAGATGGCAAAGACCTGATCTTCCTAATGGCTTCTATGGATTGAAAAACCATGTCTTGATGAGAACAAGCAAAGATCCCAAGCATATAATAGACTTTGATGCCTTTGATAAAGTGGACAGACATTCTGAGGCTCATAAATCAACAGAGGTGGGTGTTATAAAATGCTACACAAACGCCTGTCAATTTAATCTATTTTCAACTTCTACTCTGAAACAGGCAGCCAGATGCATTAATATTTGGTGTGCATGTTCCTAGGGTTGACACCATTCAGCTTGGCTTAAACTGTCTTATCATTCTGATGGAAAATTAATTCCAATAAATCTTTTCAAGTGTAGAGACATACATAGAATTTTAGTTCATATTTTTGTGATAGTTATGACGTAGAGACTGGGAATTATTCTTTGCTTTCAAGTCCCCCCCCCCCCACACACACTAACATTTTTCATAACGTTTGGCTCTTTCATTTGTGTATGATATAGGGTGAGGAGGCTGATGAATTTGACACAACAGCCCCTGGACCCTGGATGAAGCGTTGGGAAATTGTGCATCATAACAGACACACAGCAAAACTGCTGTCTACATCTGGTGATACCAAGAAAGCGTAGAGTACTGTCTGCATGGAAGAAAAAATTATAGACGCACCTTAGGAGACTATCAATATCAGAATAGAAAGATTATACACAACACATGGAAGTCGTTAATCATTTCAAATACCTTCAATTTCAGCCAAAAACATTTTGAAAATGTTCTGGCGTTTAGTATGGTACGATTGTAAGAACGAAGGTTGCAAAATAGAATTGCTGCACTAAAAGCCTAAAAGGAAAAGTCCAGTCAGACTTATTTCTGCCTTCAGTACACTTGTATTGATTATTGCTATCAACTTAAAGGTAAAGTCCAGTCAGACTTATTTCTGCCTTTAGTACACTTGTATTGCTGACTGCTATCAACTTCCATATGATTTTGAGTGATAAAATAGCAGTTTGGTAACTTCGCAATTTTGAAACCTTGTATTGAAGCCCTACTGCACTTACACTTGTTCTACAATTTTGGGGATTTCCTGCAAGGAATTGTGGGAAAACTTGACATCAGATTTTCCACATTCTCTGTGAAATCGAAGATGACACATGACTTGTAATAAAATTCCAGATTTTGTCTACAGACATATTCAATAATATTGGGCTGGTATGTAAACGAATGTCAATATGATCAATATAAAATGATTATATATAATATTAAAATAAATAATGTGATAAAGATTTTTGTATTCTGTTTTCAAACTGAAGGTAATTGTCTATTCCTTGTCAATAAAATTACATGTCAAAAACTCAAACACCCCTGCCTAAGTTCCTCTGTGTTATGACTTTGATGACTGTAATGTATTTTCCTCTGTTTGCTTTGTCTCCTCGTCTAAAAGACCAACCATCTGAGCACTGACTTCCCACAGTTTCTTAGCAACATCATCATCCTTTGCTTGTGGAGTACACTCTGCTTCCTTGCAATTACTGAAGACAAAGCATATCATGAAATCATGATTAGGTTCAAGTCATTTTGACAGAGTAGTCTGTCAGTCTGTCTGTGTGTGTGTCTGTGTGCATTTTAAATTTTCATTGGTAGGACTTGTAGTTGTTGTTAGAGCTATGGCTACCAAGACTAACGTCTGAAACTTTTGTAACCTATCATTCAAATGTCCTTTCACAAGCCTGCCTCAGTTAAAGTATTTAATGACATCTAGAAAAGGTATCTGTAACTTGGATGTGCGACTCACACAAACTCAGTTTTAACATTCTCACTTTTGTGCATTTCTAACCCCCTCTGCTTGCAGTGAACTACTTGATTAATTGGTTGGGTTTTCCTTTTAGTGTGTTTGGCTCAGCTATCACCCACATCTGTACTGTATATATGAAAAAAATCTCAATACTCACAAGAAATATTTCCCTGATACACTCTGAAGGTCTTCAGCTACTGCACAATATATACTACTCTGTGCACCTTCTTCAGGTGTCCTTACAAATAACCAAAAAAGAGGACCCAAGACAGACATTGAAAATGCTGACTGTTGCATCTTGGTGTGTCTTCCAATCTGTGTTTTCACTATACCTGGATTGACTGCATTGGCAGTCACACCACTACCTGCAATGCAATGAATAAATATTCTACAAAACACTGGGTATGGGTTACATGATATTATATTATACCAGTATATTGATGGTGGAAATCGAGGGATCTGATTGGTCTAGACATCGAACTAGCGCGTCTAAAACGAGTGATAATGCACTGCTGGTACGATAATGCACTGCTGGCATGCGTCCAAATTTTGTTCGTCTACGAGCGTTAAGTTGTTGTCCGCCGTGATACTGATAGTGAAATCTTCGAATTGTCAGAGGAGGATTTTCTCTCAATGAGACAATATTTTATGAGAAATTATGAAGGAAATTTCGAGAGCAACCCAGTCATCGCGTATTTGTTCAAACCATCGCCTACTACATGTACCAGGCGCTATAGCGCTAGGCATGCACGGTCCCAGCCTCGGCGCGGCGCGGCTGGAGTGGAAACATTGGTGAGCTGTCCTGTCCTGTCCTGTCATAAAAATGAAGCAAGTGAAGAGGTTACACTGGCCGACTTACCATTAATCTAAATAGAAATTTGTCTGGGATCCTGTCCTAGAGTATCAGTCATCAATCCGAGAGGGAAATCCTCAAACCCGAAAATCTACTGACGTAACTTCCAGTAATATAAATATATTGTAAATATCAACCTGTCTATCATCATTTCACCGAGTCGCGAATTCAGCCGGGAACGATCCAAGCACGCTGTATTCAATAAACCACTTCAAGTTTATACCTTGAGTCAAACAGGTTGTTTATTCATCACTGTGCACTTTTAATGAGCCGATCAATGTACAGATTATCCCTAGAAACGACGAGCAGATAAAATAAATCCAGTCGCTGCACGACGTTCACATTGAGGCCAAGATCAGCTGTCTTTAAAAGCAGCGTTATTGTTATGCAAATTAGACACAGAGGCGCATATGAAACGAGAAAACGTTATTTCTTATCTTGTTTCCGATATTTTCAATATACTGGTATAATATAATAGCGATAAACCACCCCTGGGGAAGGTATACCACTCGGCTTTGACCAGTGAACTCAATATATGCACTCGCTATCGCTCGTGCATATATTTCGTTCACTGGTCAAAACCTCTTGGTATACCATCCCCAGGGGGTGGTTTATTGCTTAAATATACTGAATATATCCTGGGCAAAAACTAGTCTGTAAGATATACTGTGATGGGGCACTGTCACATATCAGTCTCAATATCTTTCAGATAAGGCAGGATGGTGAGGGCCGAATGACATGACGTATCTTACAAGCTAGGCACAACTTTTGGAAACAATTTCGCATTGTTGTGACCATCAACTATAACAAACATTATATTATAGCATTACCAATTCCAGTGAATTTTGTGACGTCATTCTAACAATGCCAGAAGGCAATTGTAATATCATAGAAGGCATGCAACAGCATTAACATTATACTAGAATAATTCTATAATTGAGATTTTATGCGAATATTTGCATTTGAGTAAAAAGCTTACAAACTGAACTTGTGCAACTTTAATAAAATGCGACTCAACAGATTGAAATTATTGAATATTGATTTTCATTTCTATAATAGTAATACTTTGATATATTTCTGCTTAAGATATTTTTATTCATGTGATCGTACTTTCAATGTTTCCCTCGTGAATAAGCGAAGAAATAGTTGTCTTTTCTCACTGGTTTAGAAGACTGTATGTTACTTGTATAGCACTAGACTGCAAGATACTAGTATGTCGTGTCACTCCGCCCTCACCGGCGTCGAGGGAGGCCGATGTGTGAGGGCGCCCCATCACAGCGTACCTTACAGACTAGCAAAGAAGCAACACTTATTCAAATTTCAACCATAAAGGTTTGACACATTCATTTTACTTCAGAGATCATTTAATCGAAAATTTATTGAACAACATAGGTTATCAAGGGTTCTAAGCCTGGTGTTCTGGCCACACATACATGTTGTGCTGGGGGGACTTGGTATATAGAACTCAGTGAAGAGGAAATGGAAAAATCATTAAATGTGAATATGAAGGAAGATGTCGTCACATGTGAGGTGCCTTATGGGGGTGTGTTGTTTCTGAACAATATGATACCACATAGAAGGTGAGGTTAACATTTTAATTGCTGGACACACAAAGCATTTTTATTCCGAGTAATTAATCTGCTCTCACAACAGTATTTTGGCCACAACCACAAAGAAGCCTTTTGGTACTTATAATGATGCAAAGTATTGAAAACTTGAAGAAAATGAACGGTATTATTTGCTATATTTGCTAAAGATTACAGAAGGTTTACTTTCCTATTTGAAGTAAAGTGGGCACACAGTGTATATATGTGAAGTCAGATGCTAAGGGTATGCAGTTGGCATTTTTTAGTTCTTCATCAGGAGTCATTTGATCTCACCAAAATGACAACAGCACCCATTTATGTGCGAGTGATACCTGTAGAACTCGAAGGCACTTTGTCAAAGTGACTCCCCACTTCACATGGTGTTTTCCAAGACGAAAATGTGCAGCCCCTATTATCTGTATATTTGTTTGCAGTTTGGAGAACTATTCAGAGGATATTCGATGGAGTTTGGATTTAAGATGGCAAAGACCTGATCTTCCTAATGGCTTCTATGGATTGAAAAACCATGTCTTGATGAGAACAAGCAAAGATCCCAAGCATATAATAGACTTTGATGCCTTTGATAAAGTGGACAGACATTCTGAGGCTCATAAATCAACAGAGGTGGGTGTTATAAAATGCTACACAAACGCCTGTCAATTTAATCTATTTTCAACTTCTACTCTGAAACAGGCAGCCAGATGCATTAACATTTGGTGTGCATGTTCCTAGGGTTGACACCATTCAGATTGGCTTAAACTGTCTTATCATTCTGATGGAAAATTAATTCCAATAAATCTTTTCAAGTGTAGAGACATACATAGAATTTTAGTTCATATTTTTGTGATAGTTATGACGTAGAGACTGGGAATTATTCTTTGCTTTCAAGTTCCCCCCCCCCCCCCCCCACACACACACTAACATTTTTCATAACGTTTGGCTCTTTCATTTGTGTACATGTTCAAATACCTTCAATTTCAGCCAAAAACATTTTGAAAATGTTCTGGCGTTTAGTATGGTACGATTGTAAGAACGAAGGTTGCAAAATAGAATTGCTGCACTAAAAGCCTAAAAGGAAAAGTCCAGTCAGACTTATTTCTGCCTTCAGTACACTTGTATTGATTATTGCTATCAACTTAAAGGTAAAGTCCAGTCAGACTTATTTCTGCCTTTAGTACACTTGTATTGCTGACTGCTATCAACTTCCATATGATTTTGAGTGATAAAATAGCAGTTTGGTAACTTCGCAATTATGAAACCTTGTATTGAAGCCCTACTGCACTTACACTTGTTCTACAATTTTGGGGATTTCCTGCAAGGAATTGTGGGAAAACTTGACATCAGATTTTCCACATTCTCTGTGAAATCGAAGATGACACATGACTTGTAATAAAATCCCAGATTTTGTCTACAGACATATTCAATAATATTGGGCTGGTATGTAAACGAATGTCAATATGATCAATATAAAATGATTATATATAATATTAAAATAAATAATGTGATAAAGATTTTTGTATTCTGTTTTCAAACTGAAGGTAATTGTCTATTCCTTGTCAATAAAATTACATGTCAAAAACTCAAACACCCCTGCCTAAGTTCCTCTGTGTTATGACTTTGATGACTGTAATGTATTTTCCTCTGTTTGCTTTGTCTCCTCGTCTAAAAGACCAACCATCTGAGCACTGACTTCCCACAGTTTCTTAGCAACATCATCATCCTTTGCTTGTGGAGTACACTCTGCTTCCTTGCAATTACTGAAGACAAAGCATATCATGAAATCATGATTAGGTTCAAGTCATTTTGACAGAGTAGTCTGTCAGTCTGTCTGTGTGTGTGTCTGTGTGCATTTTAAATTTTCATTGGTAGGACTTGTAGTTGTTGTTAGAGCTATGGCTACCAAGACTAACGTCTGAAACTTTTGTAACCTATCATTCAAATGTCCTTTCACAAGCCTGCCTCAGTTAAAGTATTTAATGACATCTAGAAAAGGTATCTGTAACTTGGATGTGCGACTCACACAAACTCAGTTTTAACATTCTCATTTTGGTGCATTTCTAACCCCCTCTGCTTGCAGTGAACTACTTGATTAGTTGGTTGGGTTTTCCTTTTAGTGTGTTTGGCTCAGCTATCACCCACATCTGTACTGTATATATGAAAAAAATCTCAGTACTCACAAGAAATATTTCCCTGATACACTCTGAAGGTCTTCAGCTACTGCACAATATATACTACTCTGTGCACCTTCTTCAGGTGTCCTTACAAATAACCAAAAAAGAGGACCCAAGACAGACATTGAAAATGCTGACTGTTGCATCTTGGTGTGTCTTCCAATCTGTGTTTTCACTATACCTGGATTGACTGCATTGGCAGTCACACCACTACCTGCAATGCAATGAATAAATATTCTACAAAACACTGGGTATGGGTTACATGATAATATACTGAATATATCTTGGACAAAAGCTAGTCTGTAAGATATACTGTGATGGGGCACTGTCACATATCAGTCTCAATATCTTTCAGATAAGGCAGGATGGTGAGGGCCGAATGACATGACGTATCTTACAGGCTAGGTGAAAGCTAGGCACAACTTTTGAAAACAATTTCGCATTGTTGTGACTATCAACTTTATATATATATATATATATATATATATATATATATATAGCTTTCTTGAAATTATCTTTGAATTCAAAATATATTTCTAATAGATACTCGGTTCAGTGTACAACATGCTCTGTAACTGTGTGTGTGTGTGGGGGGGGGATTTCATAGTATGTCACATTTGGTCAAATAATCAAACTGCTGGCCAAATTTCGTATTTCAGGAAAGAAGGATATACTTTTAGCAAATTTAGACCCTTTAGGCTTTAGCTGTCAAAACATTGCAGTCAAAATGTGACAATACTTGATGTATTATGTCACGGTGGGAAGGTTGACAACTGCAAGTCTAAGGTTCAATCAATTGTGGGGAAACTTGGTGTTCATGTTGTTGATCTCATATAATATATCTATACACACCTTGAAGTCTTTTACTTAGTTCATGTGTAAATAAGATGTTGGCTAATTTGCTATCCGCATAGGCCTCAGCACTGTTGTAGTGTTTGTCAGCATTGATATCATCAAACTGTATTTCTCCCTTGACATGGGCTGTGGAACTGACTGTGACTACACGACTTGGGGCAGACTCTTTCAGAACATCAAGCAGTAGATTGGTGAGGAGGAAATGACCTGATAGAATAAGATAAAACATACACTGCAGTTTACCTTGTACATACATACATAGAGCTGTAGATTGTATAAAAATACGTTGTGTGTTTCATCACCATCATTGGCCGATCTCTTTAGTGAGTGGCAGGGCTCGAAATTAACAGTAGTCCTGTGTCCAAAGACTACCAATTCTTGCTATGGGGCTACCATAATTTACAGCTGGTAGCCCACTCAGGCTACAATTAATTATGCATGGTTTCAAGAATGGTAGATTTAAGAACATTATTTTAGTAACATACATACATGTATTTCCCAATTGAGGAATTTTGTTTTCAGTTCAGGAATATGAAACTATTTGTCACCATCCTTGGGCTACCAATTTTTCCCACTGGGATTACCAAGGGATAAAGTTAATTTCAAGCCCTGAGTGGTGGCTAATATAGGGTAGCATGGCATGTCATATCCTACAGATTAACACAGTTGTTGCTACAATTTGAAAACCCTGGTAACAGAGCAGGTAAGAGTTTCAAATGTACAGTTTAAATTACTGTGTAATTGACCTGCAACCTAGCTGTGAAGCTCCAGTAAAGTGTGTGAGTGTTTTAGAACTTTGGTCCATAATGTACCCATTTTTAGTTTACAATACTCTTACAGAACAGCAAATTATCATGAGATAGTATCGTACATATTAAGATGTTATGTGGTAATACAATAAAAACAGACAGCTGGTGTTCGTAACTAAAATAACAACAGTTTCTTAATACTTCAAACAACTGAAAATTGTACAATTTGCATACAGAATCCTTTTTTTTAACCAGTTATCCTTAGCAAAGACATTGATGGATCGTTAAGGAAAATATAATTCCATAATTCTATACTTCTAATATAATATCAAAGTAATGTAATTAAGACACAAGGATACCCCATTATGGAACATTAATATCATTATGTGTTAAACATCTAATAGTGGTTATTCATGGCCCTAATTATCCTTGGTAGCTGCCAGAAAAATAAGTGAGAGGAAAGGGGCATGTGCTTAGAAGTATTTACCCTGCTACCCTAATTTCATATTTAGCTGTAGTATGGTCTTTTGAGATGACTAGTTGCTATAGCAGCAGCAGCAGCAGCTTACCCAAGTGATTGACACCAAACTGCATTTCAAATCCATCCACTGTTTTCCAACGAGGACATCTCATTAGTCCTGCATTGTTGATGAGTATGTCGAGTTTTTTCTCTTCTGTAAAGAAATAAATAATTAATCAACAAAATTTGACAGGTAAATTGCAATGTATAGTGCAAACAGAACAATTTAAATATACTACAGTAATCTTCCTTTCAATTTGCATTCGATCAACATTTCATTAAATTAATATGTAATCTGATAGGGAATATCTAAGCAAAAAGACAAACTCACTCATCGACAGATATCTAATATACTAGTCAGATGTTTAAAGATGGTTCATGATTATGTTTCAACTTTGATGTTCATAATAAATATTTTGAATGACTTTATTTTTTCTAAATAGCTCTGATGTAGTGTAGTGGTTAGCACTTAGGATTAGCAGGAAACAGGATTTTTCTGTGACCGACCCAAACCCCAGGGTGAGTTTTCTAAAGACTTGATGGATAGGCTGCATCATTTAGTTGTGTTTCACTCACAAGACGAGTGTGAATTTGGGGGGACTCCTGGAGTAATGACTCGAAAAGTCAGGGACTATTATAATAACTCACACGGAGTCTGCAGGTGCTATGTTTGCTGGGCCTGGGTGACTCCAGGATAGCTTATGGACTGACAGTTCCACAGCAACGTGATATAGAGCGTGCTGCATAACCCTGTCATGTAGTCCCAAGCCTGAATGGAACTCTGTAGCATTATGTGTGATTGTGTGTATATGTCTGCATATTAAACAGGATATCGCTGGGAGCAATTCCCTGCACAAAATTTTTTTTTTAAAAGAGAGAAAAAAAAGAGAAACTGATGGAGGCTTGATACGCCTTTAATAGTGTGTACTGTTACTTCATGATCCGGTACTATTTGTTTGGCAAATATTTAAGATACAGTATTAAATGGAGAACGTACTTCTTTGAATAATCATTTGTAACAGTAAATAACTTTGGAAGACATTGCATGTATAAATGTTCTTGATTGTGACTTCAAAGAAACCTGGAAGTTTCACTGTCAAATAAATAATCTAATTCTAAGCTATATTTGATAGCAAACACAGCATTAAATATTGCCTTTGTCATTATTATCTCATTCTTGTACTCTCTGCATAATATCCCTACTACTATAATAGTATGTAAAAGAGAAGAATTCAATATATTAACTAAAATGCAGCTAAAAATCCCCCCCCCCCCCCTGGAGACTTTTGCTGAACATGGACAACGGAACCTAATGCAAACCGAGAAATGAAGCAAACAAATTGGATTAATAACACTTGCCACAGCATGTTAGAATGACAGAGACTTGTATTAAAATTCATGGTTTCATAAGAACAATTGGCCCCTTTATGTGTACATGAATTGCAAGGGGAACTTCTAATTTGTTTGTGACCGTGAACTATTACGTAAAGAGACCATAAAACTGTTCTTAACAAATGATGGAATGTAATACTTGTCTTTCTCTCTATTTCCAACAGGCTGAGCCAAGAGTTAAAGCCGATTCATTTGTTTAATTTCACTGTTTGTAACCGGTTCTGTTTGTCCACGGTCTGATGTCAGCGTCTGTACAATATTTCAGCAAGTCGCATACATTTTGTTAATGGTATGCTATCATTTCAAAATGCGCAACAACTTCAAAATTTAGACAAAATCCATTGGCTGACAATACTGTACCTTTTTTGAATTCACTTACAAAGTTTCTGACAGACTGCATAGATGAAAGATCTAAGTGAAGTACTTTGAGATTTGCATTCGTTATTTCTTCAGTGATTTCCTTAGCAGCTGCTGTACCCTTTTTCACATCTCGACAAGCAAGAATAATACGGCCTCCTGAAATTAAACATATAGCGAGTCAGCACTGGGATTTCACTACCTGGTTGATTCTAACATTGGAAGGGAAGCACAGCTACTATGGTCAAAACATTTCACTGTATTCTCAAAGATGATAGGAATGTTGGAATATCATTCATGGTCCCAAGAATCTACAGGAGTTATCATGCACTCATTTATAATTTACCATTTTGAAGTAACTAATATTTTACTGTCTGATAGAAATGTTGTCCTGTCATTTTGTTTCATATGCTTGCAAAATATGTTCTTGAAAACATGTTTATATGAATATATTTGGACAATTTTGTAGCAGTGAAATATGCACATAACAATAATGTCAATCAACTTTTTTGTAGAATAATGACGAAATAATCCATGGTATATTGTCCTCAATATCATCATGATGATGATCATCAATGCACCATCATACCATTATCATTGTCCACATCAATTAATGGTTATGGCTCACATGTGCTATGTGTTGCCAGGCCTGGGTGACTTTGGGATAGTCTTTGGACCGACTGAGGAGCCATGCCTTAACAGTTCCTCAGTGATGTGATAGCCAGTGTGCAGCATAGCCCTGTCATGTAGTCTCAAACCTGAACGGAATTCTCTAGAAATATGTGGTTGTGTATATATGTGTATGCTGGGAGCAATTCCCAATTATTATTTTATTTAAATTTAAAAAAAAAATGTTGGTGGGGGGGGGGGGGTATGGCTTTGCCTCCAAACAAAGCTCCAGTAAGTTCATCAAGTCTGTTGTATGGTGTTCTTACCTCTCTCTGCTAGTTCCTTAGCTGTTTCTTTTCCTATACCACTGTTAGCTCCAGTTATAATCACTGTTTTACCATCAATCCTTTCATTGTCTGATACTTTTTTCCCTTTATAGTGGTCCCTAATGGTCAAATAAACAAGGATATTTAAATCTCTAAGAGTCTAAGTTGTTGAGCACAATCTTTTTTCTTCTTCTATCTTAAGCCTAAACAAAAAATTGTTTGGTTCTGGTTACCTGACCCCACCTAGTGGGTAGTGGCGATCCTAAACTTTTTTTTTTACATATACGAGAAAAAATATATAAAATTGTGAAAATTGTTAAGTCTCGCGAGAAATAGTGGATGTGGAAACTGACATCAACTTAAAAAGACAAAATAAAACTGTTCTTCCAGTCTGTAATGGTGGTACATCTGATGGGAAGAAATAAACAACACAGAGACCATTTGGAAAACAATGGAATACAACAACTACCTGAACTTGACATGCACACATGAAAAAAAGGACAAAAAATAAAGAAATAAAAAACCTACCTACCCCACCTATTCTAAAAGTGAGCGTAAATTGGAACCACACAATTTTTTTGTTAGGCCTTATCTTATATTTATGCTGTTTATACGAATGTAGAAAGTGGATAGGTAATGACTTTTAAGCTTTTATATTCATATGCACTTTGGGGAAATTAAAATAACCGTCAAGCATATAATTAAACTCAGACTCTATTTAGTAGTCTGATGACTCTGAGAATTAAAGTACATTTTCACAATGTCCGGATACATGTACTATTACCATTGATGGCCATAGGGGCATGTAATATTTCTTAGATTGTTGTTTTCCTGGTCTACAGGCTAAATATAACAATCTTTTGACTATATATTCCTTTCTGTAAGGAAAAATGTTGTTTCTACTAGTATAGAGATTGATACATTTGTAGCTGCATGATTCATACGATATACTGCAATCTGTAGATTGCAGTATATCGTATGCTGCATGTAAATGTAAGCAATAATACGTGCCCCTGTGTTGATGGCCATGGCATGGTGCATGTGTTGTGCAAACATTTTTCTTCCTGGAACTAGTCCTGCTTGCAGACGGAGCACAGGTCTAAATTACTGACACGACCCTCAACAAGGGAGGGACAAGTGTCAGAATCGAGTCCCGAATTACTCCGTATGCAACTTTTGCAAGCAGGACTAACCTAGCTTTAATTAACATGATTAACTCGAGACTGTATCCCGTTACGCCTTACGGCGTTACTGGTGCCGTTATCGCGTCAGCAAGCAGGACTTATCAGCGCAACAAAACTGTTGAATTTGGGTTTACATTTGTATATCACCTTAAAATGACTTATGCTTACTTCACAAGTACAGTGATGCCAACCGTAGTACCAAGGACGGATAGTGGGACGGCAAGTCGAGCAACACGATGTAAGATACCCATGCTTTTACCACACCGGTGTTTACTATGACATGACCCGGAAGTACTTTATAGGATGATGTATGCATATTGCGTGTAGTTTCTATGGATAGTCGGTAATTCAGTGATAATGATAATGGTATGGTTATGGTAGGGTATATGAAATTTATTGCCCTTTGTGTAATTTTGAGGTTATATTGAGTCTTTTTTGTTTTTGTTTGAGATTTAAATTGACAAATGATGCGAATGTTTTCACTTTAGGATAATTAAAAAAAAAGCCAACGCTTTTCAGAGGAGATGAGTATTTTTCAACAAAAAAAATTGATATAGGCTACTGACGTATATATAAACTATACGCGTGCGCGTAAACGTTTCTATAAATTCTAGCTTTTATATGTTTAGAAAAGTATAAGTTTACATATACAACGAGTAACACTGAAGTAAAACACTTTCTCTATATTATGTGCTACACTAATAGAATTCAAATCAAATGTAAACGTACATGTATACTGCTTCAATTGGTTTATTTACAAGCGTATAGCATGTGGCATTTCTAGTGTGCTCAATTAGCAAATGGAGCAGTATACTTTTATATTTGATACACATGTATGGATGCTAGAAACGATTGTGGTGCATACAGAAAGCACTTTACTTTGGTGTTTAAATATGTGGTAATAATTGTTGCGTAATTACTTTTAAATTCACACGTCTTGCAATTGCATGCAAGCTCTACTACAACCACGTGTTACTATTAGATTAAACAGAAATTTCCTAATCAAGGGATGAAGGCTGGAATCATTTGGTTTTATTGGACAAAACATACTACATTTGTATTACACTCTGGATTGGACGAAAACCAACAAATAACAATTAAAATACCGACATCTAATTCCGATACCTCTATCGGCTGAGCATGCGCCTATGTTCTTGTCGAAGTCCAATTCGTTGTCGATATCAGGCGTCATTGTCGCATATGATTTTTTTCCATGGCTGACACCGCTTGTTAATGTTTTGAAAATATTTTCTATTTGTTTTAAAATGTTAATAAAGTTACATTTTATGTAACAGGTTAAATAATCCTGATACTGTGTACACAAGTTTTTCGAAATAGATTTTTGTGTAGCCCCCCCCCCCCACCCACCTTTCCCTCATTTTTCGGTAGCCCCCCCCCCCCCCGACCAACTCCAATTTTCAAGTGACCCCCCCCCCATTCCTCCGACCCCCCCGTAAATAATGACGGCGCCCTAATATTGACGTATTTAGCCAACTATATATGAAAGGGGTAAAATTACACTTGTTTCTGTGATCGCGCAGGTTCACTCACTGCGAGTCTTCTTTCGCAGTGAGTGAACCTGCGCGATCACAGAAACAAATGTAATTTTACCCCTTTCATATGTAGTTGGCTATTATACGTCAATATTAACGATATTATCGACATTTTATTGTATTCTGATAGAAATATTCTGAGACATAACTCGGGAAACAAATGCCTGTGCTGTGGCATGGATCACCAAAAATTCTCCTGGTGAGTCAACTTGTACGATTTCCAATACAACTGCATTTTTATTGTTTTTTTGCATAGGGGTAGTTTCGAACAGCGGCCGATTGGCAACGAGCTGATTATTGAAAATAGCATTAGCAAGACGTACAGATGACTTTATACAGGATCGTGAGTCGATGTCCCTCTCCTTACAGGTAGGAATATATAGTCAAAAGGTTGTTATAATTAGTCTGTAGACCTGGGGGAAAAAATATTCTATGAAATATTACACGCCCCTATGGTCTGAGCATACATGTTTGTAGCAAGGCCAAGCTCACGTTAATGAATCGCTCGTCACAAGCTGGGGGCGCACTGCAAGGTCATCTGAGGTCATTAACGTGTGTTGATTTGTTGAACAGCTGGAGATCGCTAGCTCACCGTTCGGATTTGATGTAACAACTTGGTTGTCCTTCGCATCTCACTACACACAACCGTAATCGCACTCAGTTTAGCTGCAAAAGGTACGTTCCGATCTACTTTCAAACCATTCTGAGAATCGGGGGGGGGGGGGAGATGAGCAAGTGCCATTATGGTCACATCTTTGGAGTAGTGCACGAGTCAATGTAATACCCAAGGGACCCACCTCGGGCGATACGGGACAAATGTTGGGGATTAGACCGTGTTTGCCATGAAACAATGCCCGAGGGGGTGGGGCAATTGCCTCATATTGACCTCCCTACTAGTCATTTTCACGGACGTACAAGCGCAATAACTACGCAAGCGCACTTACGTCCATCGTTTGTCCTTGTCGCTAGAATTTTTGAATGCCCTACCCATTGTGGTGGGGGAAATGTTGGGAGTTTTACTTGTTTTAGGTGGGGATTTTCCAGAATGTCTTGCCCCAGGGGGTGGGGCATTTGACAAATTTTATAAGACAAATTTCCAAATCCCCCACTATGCCCCGAGGTGGGGGGTGCCCGGTTGACATTGACTCGTGCATAATTAGACAGTAATTATACTGACAGGAGAAACAGCCGATTTTAATCGGCTTAAACACCTATTTTAATCCGCTATAATCCCCTCTCGAATCAAAGGAACACAAAAGAACGCAACGTGTACACTGCAGATAAGCCCACTGGATTGTAGCTGCAATATATTGTAGCGTTTTGCTGCGATTTTGAGGGTTTTCTCGACTGTTTTGGCGACTTTTAACACCAAAACTTAAAAAGTCGCCAAAACAGACGAAATAACCCTCAAAATCGCACCAAAACTGATGTAGTCCATAATAACCCTTCAAAAGGTCAAAAGGTCGTGTTTTATGTAGTTACCATCTTGCAAACAGCACTGGCGCTTGTTCAAGTTGTTGGCAAGTAAATTTACTTAAGTTATATGATGTACTATAGTTGGAAACATAACTTGAAAACTTGACGTATGTTAGCAAGCAAGCATTGCACTAGTTCTGGATGTATACGCTATGAGGTTCGACATATCTTCCCTCTCCGCTGGAGGGGAGAAGACGAGTCGAAACCACGCAGCATATGTATCCAGAGCTAGCATTGCACGTATTCTACTCGATATTGTTTGCACAATTTTGAAATGACACTACACTGTACGTCATGGTACTGTAGCAATAACTCGATCTCACAGATTCTGCGAAAACCTTGCACTAAATAACGACTCATAGAATGTATTAAAGTTGTGAATTTATGAATGATGTAGTTATGTATGGGCACAGACAAGTTACTTGACTGTGGTATGGGCAAATTAGCATCACCAGTAAACATGTTTTTGATCATCATACACCATACTCATAAACATCAAATCTTTCCCTAATACAATATTTATGATATTTCCTATTGTATTCAAATTGCCCTTTGCTCTTGGTGCCATTGTGAATAGCTGTATACTGTAATTGATATGCTGCCACCAGTATGTTAACATTGTCAATGCGTACACAATGAGGAGAACACAACACAGTGATGCAAGGAACGTATGTTAATGAATATCGCCAAGACAAGTTCACTCTTCAGTAATTTTAACATGTACTATATTTTTAGACAGATTCACACATTACTTATTACCTCAGACCACTATAGTGGTCTGGGTTATTAGTGAGCTCCCAAAACATTATGTAAATAAAAGACACCAGTCTCCAATATATGAATGTGACTTTATTAATTAATTGCTGTTTACAGTGATATCAACAATATATCTTAGAAAATACAACACATAAAATTCTTTAAATATGAGTGAGAAAAGAGAAAAATACTGGTATTTACCATTAATGGCACCCAACACCAGAGGAAGTGGATATGCTTGGTTGGATCCATCAAGACTGTATGCAAATCCAGAGGTACGAATTTATATTTCTGTTGCCTGCCTATCATGTGCACTATGACTGACACAAGAGTTCTTCATGGTATTCATTGCGTGTGATATCTTCATTTATATCATGTGACTGGTAATCCAGCCTTCGGTTTACTAATATAGATGCAAAATAATCTATTGTTCTTCAATGTTGTAGATTACACAAGTAGGGGATAGTGGTTCCTCGGTTGTTCGATTCTGAATCACCCTGTGATCAACATAGTGTAAACATTGGAAGTCCCAAAACAGTACACTGCAAGATCATAGAACTCTAAATAAACTACTGTAGTGTTCAGAGACACCTTCCCACTGAGACTATAGTATAATTAAACCAACATCCACTTAATACTAGTAGCTTATCACTGTTCTATCAACATGTTGCCACAATAGTTTTAGTTTGTGTCTTTTCAGAAAACCAAAGGCTCAACTGCCAGGGTAATATCTGTCTGACATTTTTCATCTGACCTTGGACAAGCATGACAGTACAGTAGAAACAACACTGTTTTGCCATGTTGTCATATATACCATAGTACTCCATTGGACCAAACTCAATCTCTTCTAGCCTTTGCAACACTACAATGGGGCTTTCATTCACAATGGATAAACACATAGTACTCGTATGTTTCAAATATAGTAGCGTATGAGGTTTTTCACCTTTAATCACTCAATGGAAACCGAAACACCAACCGATTTGGTAAAACATAGTTTTGTAATACTATTCTGTAATTTTGGTGGGGAATCCTGTTAAAATGATTGGGGAACTCAGATACATTTTACCTCCCTTAACAAAAACACTGGTATAGAATATGTAGTTTCTTGTGGGTTTCACAGTAATTCAAAATGGCTGTAGAACTTTTCTCTAGTTCTGACATGACTTACAGTACTACTGTTTATGTTTGATGTCTTTATATATTCCATTATATATCCAGGCACTACAAGACTGTGTTGCTGACCTGTTAGAACCATTTGATACCAGCCAGATTGATGTAGTAGTTGGTATTGATGCAATGGGGTTTATCTTGGGTAGGTATAAAGCCATAAACCACTGACAGAAATGAAATGAAAAGGAAAAAAAACACATGTCTGTTGAATAGGTCTTTTCAAAATTTGCCATGGTGGCACTGTACTTCCTGTCTGTATGTACCTTTGGGTATACATGGTATATTTGACTTGGTTAATCATAGAGCACTGCTGCTTTGCCCAATATCTGAACAATACCAAAAATATCCCTTATTTACACTTCTACAGAATACCCAGGGACAGATCGTACAATGAGGTGATGATATCCCCCAATTTGAGCAAGGGCGCTGTATTCTCAATTTCCTGTTTGCAGTCTGGAATTGACTGTTCATTTAATATGATATACTGTGTTATGGAAAATACATGACTTTTTTTTAGTACTGAGTAATATCTGTGTGAAATAGAGATCCGAGAGGTATCATTCAAATTGAACAGCAAAATTTGGCAGATATGATACATCACCTAGCCAAGTGTTTTAAAAACCAAATTCATTTGTTTGCTTTCCCTGTTTATAACAAGTTCCGCATGTTCATGCTAGCTGCTGAGTGGTTGTAATAACTTAAAGCATACATTACAATGGATTCTTACATGTTGCACAAATACAGTATGTAATGGCTAAGAAATAGCGTACAAGGGTGGCAATGATATTGAAAGTGTATTGTTTTTACCTTCAATATATGAATATTTCCATGTTTACAACATTCATACACAAGAAACCTTGAATACTTGAAAAGGATTGGCAGGTTCAGACTGAAATATAAAGTACGGACAGCCATTTATTCAAGCAAGCCAGGTATGAATCAGGTTGAACCTTGACAAAGTGCTAGCAGGTGAATTTGCTAACCCCTCAGTCACCGACAATGCTCCTATAATAATCAGTAAAGAGGTTAAGATAATCCTAGTGAAACGGGATGCCAATTCAGGAAGTAGAAATATTTTCATAAAACATTATGAAATTTAATGACTTAGAACCCATAGTTTATGAAAATGTCTCTATTTCCTGGAGTGGTGTTACTCTTTTACGAATATGAGACTTTTTAGTCCTTGATTACCTTGCAAGTAATACAGTTAAGCAGTTAATGGGAACAAATTTGCGAGAATGAAGACATCAGCAAAAATTTGGGAATTGCTTCCAGAAAATGTTTTGCCTTTACATTGTATGAGTAGAGAACAAACTTTTCGCATACATTGTATTGTTATGGAGTTGCTTATTATAATTCTGCAGGAGCTGCCATGGCTTATACCCTGAAGAAGGGATTCTTAACTCTAAGGAAAAAAGGAGGTCTCTGTGTTGACACAGAAGATGAAGATTATGTGGACTACTTGAAGACAGAAAAATGTCTACAGTTACGAACTACTGCATTTCCAGAAGGTAGCAAAATATACCTTTAATATCTGAGGTTATAAAAAAAGATAATTTAAGTTCTATCTATGTGATGTAATGTGATGTGATGTGATCTGATGAGATGTGATGTGATGTGATCTGTGTTGTGATGCAATGTGACGAGATGTGATGTGATGTGATGTGATGTGATGAGATATGTGATGTGATGTGATGTGATGTGATATATGTGATGTTACGTGATGTGATCTGATCTGATGTGATGTGACATGATGTGATGTGATCTGATGTGATGTGACGTGATGTGATGTGATGTGATCTGATCTGATGTGATGTGATGTGATGTGAAGGGATGTGAAGTGATGTGATGAGATGTGTGATGTGATATTGTGTGATGTAATGCGATATGACGTGATGTGATATGTTATGTGCTGTTATGTGATGTGATGTGGTATGTTATGTGCTGTGATGTGATGTGATGTGATGTGATATGTATTGATATTTGGTTGAAGCCATCCATTTGTACTTGGAAATAAGAGTTCAAGCAGTCAATTGAATGTTTCGATTACTTCAACAAACAGAATAGTTTTTAGACGTTGTTCTTTGTTGGAAATCAAACAAGTTGTGCTCACTTTCCGTTATGTTATCTGATGCATACAGGAACGCGAGTACTAATTGTTGATCAATGGATGGAAACAGGTGGCACAATGCAAGCTGCTATTAATCTGGTTGAAAGACAGAAAGGAAAAGTGGCAGGTTAGTTTATTTTGTAGAGTTAGCAATATTTCATGAACCCGATTACATTGAAACTTGATTCAATTCACTGTACCTGAAATAGAATATTACTCATTATGCTAGGAACATCACATAAATAACGAATATTTGAGATCTTGGTCGACACTATAACCTTCCGCTCCACATACATTACTATAGGCACCCATAAGAGTAAGTTGACCTTCTTGTTCTATTTGATCCTCTAGCATGAGGTAGAATGTTATTGTAGGTACCAAGAACTGTCACATCCATAACATCAGATGTGATCTTTTTCCTGGTGCAATTTAATGTGACCATGACCTTCAAAGTCACAACATATCAAAGCATTTCTTTTACAGTAAGTGTTATTCATACATGATAACAATATATGATGTATAGTTATGTATACATAGATAGTACTAACAGCATTGTACCGTGCACAAGCCAAGTTGAACAAAAAATATGGAATATATACATCTGGTCATGACAACGTGTTTCTACGTCACTGGTTCTGCTGTGTTTGAAATATGAGTCAAAACGTTCAAAATTGTCATTACTTTCCCCAATTTTCTTTGATATTACTGGTGCTGGTATAATTATGTTATTCTTCGATAATTTTCTTCATTCAGCCAGACCTAAGGGTTGTCACTACCAGTCGCTAGACGAGAAGTGACAAAGACCCCTTAGGTTACTCATATTTTCCTTGGCTGAACGAAGAAAAATATTGGGGAATAACATCTAATTATATATCTTGTATCTGTCAATGGTCACAATTTTAGCTTCCAAGATAAAGGCCAAAAGCAATCGCATGTCAGAAGCTTTTCACATTGTACTTTAGCTGTATGATATAAATGATATTTTATACTAAATTCATTTAAACTCGTCTGTTAGTGTGAAAATATTCTTACTTTTTCTGTACAGTAGGGTTGTGTCTTCTGTACAGTTTTTCATATTTCATATTGCTTGTATTGTCACAGCTTTTAAATCTTTCCATAAAAATATGGGTACATTAATATAAGGACAACACTTGTCAGCTCATTACAAATGAAAAAAAGAGAGCAAAATATGAGGTACCACTGAGTATATTCTGATATAATTTATAAATACGTACATAGAGTTGACATTTATTTGTGGTGGGCCACAATTTGTTTTACATGCAAATGTTATTAAATTGTGTGGATTTTAATATTTGTTTATGTTTAATATTTTATTGAATATAGGTATTGCTGCGATTGCTATTGAATACACCAACCATCCAAAGAGCAAAGAAATCATGGAGAAATACAAGTGTTCACACGTGATTCCTCCTCATCTACAATCGCAGATTGATAATCAATGTTTGGAAAGCTTTAAAATTTTTGAAGCAGGAGAAGCAGGCTGTGCATGGCAACCCTAGTACCTATACGTATACATCACGGCAACCCTAGTACCTATAAGTATAAATCACGGCAACCCTAGTTGTGTATAAATAACACCGTATTCTGGCATAGAGTCTAGCAATATTTCGGTTGGGGCATCAAGGTGATAGCATATAGCAGAATGTTCTCTCTGCTCCATCTATAGGTGAATAGTCTTAATACACCTATTGTGAATACTCCATAATATCCCAAATTGTCATATTAACAATTTGGGATATTTTCTCCTACAATGTATTGTGCATATACTAACATTTTCCCTCTGAAAAGAAATTTGCTATGCTCTTTGAGTGAAGCTTAAGGTTTCTTATCAAATTTATTTGTAAGTCATGCTTAAGAAACAAATATCTCATGGTTTATGTTCTGAAAAAATACAATGTACTTGGATGTGAGATATGAGTAATATTATGCTTGAATACCTTCCAGATTTGTTTCAGGAAAAGTGTAGTCAAGTTTGGAAATACAATGAGTAACACTGAAGTAGAACACTTTCTCTATGTGCTACACTTGTTCATAGCATTGATATCAAGTGTAAAAGTATACTGTTTCAATTGGTTTATTTACAAGCCTAGCATGTAGCCTTTCTAATATGGTCAGTTATCAAATGAAACAGTATACTTTTTATACTTGATATGGATGCTATAAATGATTGTGGTACATACAGAAAACACTTAACTTTGGTGTTATGGGTTGTAATACTAACTTTACAATGAGACTTTTGAGAAATTCAATATATAGTATTTCACACTAGTGTGTGACTTATCAAATGTCAGATCACACTCCGAGCCCAACCTTTGACCTTTCTCAGACAAGACGAGATCATTATCCTTGTATCATGTATATGTTTCAGTCCTATGAATGTCATCACTATCATTGTCCAGCATTGTCTTAGGTCATTCACACTTTACTGTAGACAACTGTCATTGCTTTGTGTTAGGAGAAAGTCCATGCAGTCACTAGTAAAAGATGTGTATTTTCATAGTTTAAAATATACCAATAATTTAGTTTTAATAGTATTGTCTTATTACTACATTTTTTCTACAGTTTACAATGTCCTTTTTTTCCAGAATGTATTAAAATCTCTTACATTTGGTTCTATGTGATTGTACCATGTTTGTCAAACAATATGTGTTATAATTGAGAAAGGAATATACATGTGTTAAACATATGTTAATAAAGTGAATAATAGTTGTTTTCAGTAAGGAGCAGCCTGTCTACATTGCTAGATCTTTAACTATGGGCTGTGCACATCCATGCACGGCCACAGTAGTGTCACAAATTCAATAACCGAGACAGCAAAGGTTAAGTAAGGAGCTGTGGTATTACATGCTTGGTTTTCTGTAATTCAAATTCATGATTCTTGTGTGTGCTATAAATTGCGCTACTTTTATTCTACAAAAAAATATTTCGAGTGTTGCAGTTTCTAGTTCAAATGTTGCTTATGTCTGACCTTCTGCTGAATGATCTTTGTAAATGGACTGTTTTAAAAAAAATTAAATTTAAAAAATCATTTCACATTACTGAATTACTGATGTGATGAGTGTGGGTGATGTGTGTGTCTGTGTGTATTGATTACTTAACACAATAATAATTGAATGGCTGATGTCAACTGTTAGCTGATATTGTGCTACGTGAAAGCACTCTACAAAGAAAATGTATATTCCATCAAAAACACAAAGTAATGCTATTATTGTGGGGTTTCATTGAACTTATGCCAGCAGCTTTCAAAATTCCTTGATCTAGCACTCGTATAGAGCAAACAGCAAATGATGGAAATACAATTACACACAAAAGAAATAGACAACCTCAATACAGCATAAATCTTCGCCAACAGTAAGCAGCTCGCTAGATGTTCACTGTGATACAGTTTGGCAAAGAGGTCTGATTTAATATTGTTAGTAGCACAACAGATACGGTTCAGTAGTACTATAGGCATGGTGTGGTGTCTGTTCGTCTGTGTATCTGTGTGTGTGTGTGTGTGTGTGGATGACAAACTCAAACCGTCAGACTAATTGGCTTGGTATTTGATGCGAACATTATGGTTATCTAGTTGGGAGCTAGATTGGTCACAGCAAAATGATCGCTTCAAAGGTGTGTCATTTCAGTCAAAAAATGTCATTTTTGGTAAAAACTACTGGGCAGATTGGTCTGAAATTTGTTGGGAATTTTCTTAGGGATGTGTAGATAATAAAGAATTGCTCGTGATGTGATGATCCCATAAGAAACATGCAAATTATGTCTAAAAATATGTATTTTTGGTTAAAAATCCGCAATTTCAAAACTATGGAGCTGATTTGGCTGGAATTTAATGGGGGTTTATCTGGGCATGTATAGATGAAGGAGTACTAAGATAATGATCCCATCAGTGATATGGAAATTAAGTCTAAAATATCAATTTTTGGTCAAAAACCTATATATGGTCACTACATGGTGAATGGGGCTGAAATTATGCATATCACAAAGATAAGCACGTGAATAATGATTCCAAACCTTTATGCTAATATGCAACAAGACCACACCATAGCAACAGCCAAGACAGAGATGTATGTTGCAAAGGTAAAAACTGGGATGGGTAGGTAAGTGAATAAAGATTCACACAATGCATGCAATATGCCTAGCAACAAGACTACTCCCATAGCAACAACCAAATGATGATGTATGTTGAAAGTTAACATCAAGGATTAATACGTAAGTGAATAAACATTATAAAATGTATTCAAATATGCCTAGCAACAAGACCACACCCATAGCAAAAGCTTGCAATGATAGCAAAAGGTATTAATAGATGGATAAAATAGCAAAAAAATGTATGTAGATATGCCTGGCAACGAGATCACATCCATAGTAACAACCAAAGAACAGGATTAATAAACAATATATATATATATATATATATATATATATATATATATATATATATATATATATATATATATATATATATATATATATATATATATATATATAACTCGGTGCCTGTAGGTAGATCTCGTTGCCAGGCATATCTACATACATTTTTTGCTATTTTATCCATCTATTAATACCTTTTGCTATCATTGCAAGCTTTTGCTATGGGTGTGGTCTTGTTGCTAGGCATATTTGAATACATTTTATAATGTTTATTCACTTGCCTGTTACTCCCTGTTATCTTTAATGCATACCATCAATTGGCTGTTGCTATGGGCATGGTCTTGTTGCGAGGCAAATTTACATACATTTTTTGAATGTTTATCCAATTGTCTATTAATCCCTGTTATCTTTGTGAAATAAACCACCGTTTGGTTGTTGCTAAGGGCGTGGTCATGGTCGCTAATGCCAATTTTGTCAAATTGTTTTGAAGAAAATCTGCAGAATAACAGTTTGAAGTTTGGCATATGGATAATATCCATATGCGTAAAAAGGTATGGGTTACAGCTTTTGTTAAAATTGACCACTTGTGAATGCGATATTTCCTGTTCGACGACCTGTTCTCGAAACGCTCACATTTCGCGCGTAAATGACGTCATTTCATAATAGGTTGATGTTGGTATGCATGCCTTACATGCGCCTCACTGGGAAGAAAGTGCGACTGAGTTGATCCTATACGGCCACTGTTACGTGTTATATCTGGGAAAGTTAAAAGAAAGCGGTTGATTTCTGACACGTAAAATACTTCATGGTTTACACCGCCATGTCAAATCCCAATCCAAACTTCTGGGTCAGCTAATAATTGACAGAACCCAATTGCCTCGCAATGGACGGTAGGCACACATAAGTTATTTACACGAGTGATTCGGTTTCCTCTGTCGCGTTTTTTGCGAGTAAAAATGCAGCAGAAGAAACCGAATCACGAGTGAAAATAACTTCTGTATGGTTTACCGTCCATTGCGAGGCCATGGGGTTCTGTTATAATTACATATGTACCCTCAAAACGCATCGAATTACAGTGCGGATATAACATCAGTAGTTATGATGTCGAATGATTACGATGTCGGAGATACATAGAGATAAAATTTCCGCGGGGCAGGACAACAGCTCATTGGGAATGTGTTTGTGTAAATAATCTGTGAAAGTATCATTTCTTTAACATCTAATGTTACTTACGGAGTTGAAATTTCACATAGACAACGACAATATTCTCTAATGAGAGTGGGAAAACGATAAATTCAGTTCAGTTGAACATATTTCGTTAATTTTTTCTCTCTATATGAAGTCATACACCACAATCAAATTACACAACCGATGCTGGAATGATAAATGTTTTGTTTGTCCAGTGACATGTTCGTGAACTTCGTTCATTTTCATTTAAATATTTTATATCGTGTTTTAAATGAAATAGTTTATTTTTTCACAGTTATATCTAAAGATTAAATGTGAAACAAGTATCATAATCTTACGTAAACACATTTGTATAAATTGTAACGTCAATCGAATTCTGGTATTCATCTCCAGGCACACAAACGTCCGATGCAGTTGACATTTCCTCCTGCAACAAAGTGTCAGTTTCCCGCACTCTCCTTAATCACCAAAGATCGTATGTTAATCATCGTTTTCAGCTTTCAAAGATAGAATAATCAATCATTGAAAACACATATTAAACTTACAATTTGGTGTGAAATAATTGTAGAGTGGATTTCACTTAAATCTTTCCCAATGTTAGTATGATAAATGCTTATTTCTGTTACCCAATTTTCTACTCGTTGACTATATATTACATAATCTTATCATGAGACGGAGACGACAACAATGCCAAGATCAATATTACGGAAACAATGCCTGGCACAGGGGACCCTGGAACAGTGTGACAAACAAAACAAAACAAAACAAAACAAATAAATAATTTTAAAAAAAATATCAAATAAATGACAAATGTTCTGTGTACCCATCACTATAAAAATACCGCCAATGGCATTGTAGAACAACTGTACAGTTTTCTAAAAATGTTTATCCATATGGAAGTCCATGCTAACAATAAGTGTTGTTGAATGGCTACCCAGTTGCCTATCCAACCATGTTGCTATCTTTACGATATATGTTATCATTTGGCTGTTGCTATGGGCGTGGTCATGTTGTTAGATATATTTGCTTACATTTTTGTATGTTTTTGTTCACTTGTGTATGAATTCCTGGTATTATCTTTTCAATATAAGTGATTATTTGGCTGTTGCTATGGGCGTGGTCTTGTTGCTAGGCATATTTACATATATCTTTTGAATGTTTATTCAATTGTCTATTAATCCCCGTTATCTTTGCAATACATGTGATCATTTGGCTGTTGCTATGGGCGTGGTCTTGTTGCTAGGTGCATTTGCATACATTTTTTGAATGTTTACTCATTTGTCTTTCTATTACTGTTATCTTTGCAATATACGTGATTATTTGGATGTTGCTATGGGCGTGGTCTTGTTGCTAGGCAAATTTACATACATTTTTTGAATGTTTATTCAATTGTCTATTAATCCCTGTTATCTTTGTGAAATACACGACCATTTGGCTGTTGCTATGGGCGTGGTCATGGTTGCTAGGGCCAATTTTGTCAAAATGTTTTGAAGAAAATCTGCAGAATAACACTTTCAGAAACATCTCACCAAGTTTCAGACTCAGTGACCAAATACTTTTTGAGATATAAGTTTTTGACCAAAAATGAACATTTTTACACCTAATTTGCATATCACTCATGGACTCACTGTATGCTTAATATTTCTTCATCCATACATCCCTAGATACATTCTCATTAAATTTCAGCCCCATCTGCTCAGTACTTTTGGAATTATAGATTTTTAACCAAAAAGACACATTGTTAGCCCTAATTTGCATATCACTGATGGAATCATCATGTCATGAACAAATCTTACTTTACACCCCCTTAAGAATGTTCCCACCAAATTTCGCATCAATCTGCCCAGTAGTTTGAGTTTTTTGACCAAAAATCACATTTTTTGACCCAAATCACACACCTGTGATGCGATCATTTTGATTTGAACACTTTCCCAACTAGACACCCAAGGTAATGGACCCACCAAATATCATGGCAATCGGTTTAGCAGTTTTTGACTTTAAGTTGTTTACACACACACATCCACACACATCCACACACACACACACAGACAGACAGACAGACGCCGGGCGATCCCTATAGCACTACTGAACAAGTTCAGTTGTGCTAAAAATGGGTACAAAATCATATCTAGTATACCCCCACGAGTATCTGTTTATTTGCTGGTTTATTTAATTATTTTATTTGTCCCTATACTTGTCATTCGTTCGTTTGCTTCTTCATTTGTTATTTATTTAAGCAATAACACGAGATTTTGGTACAATTCGCGACATATAGCACGAGCCGAATGGCGAGTGCTATATGGAGCGAATTGTACCAAATTCGAGTGTATACCCGCCTTCGGAGGGGGTTATTGCTATTATATTATATCAAAATATGTGTTTATTTCTTCTAAATGTGATTCTGTGGTTATTTATATGCCTGAAAAGGCGAATTCGCACGTACAGAAACATGAGAAAAAGATCGTCGGTAATAGATCGTCGGGAACGAGCATATTTTGATGAGTGGATACGTTCATGTCGCCCAAACACACACACTGCATGAACACAAACCATACACTTACATTGCATTGCATTGCATTGATAAATTACTTTATTTACATCATATAATGCATAACGAAAACGCGTTGGAAACTAGCAACGAAGAAAACGGGGCAAGGGGTCAAAGAAAGTAACAATTTTGTTTGGATATTTACATAAGAACAATACAATCTTGTACACTGCTAAAAATAGATGTCTCGGCGTTGAATCAGTGGAATCGGAGAAAGCTCGAGAGAGTAAATCAGAGACGCGACGTTACACAGTCTACTTTAATTTAATGGTTAACAAATTGAACATTGACTGAACATGAAAATGTACAGTTTTGAAATAATCCTGACGCACTTGACTGATGGTTAAAAGTTAAATTGATGTTGCTTGATTCAACGAGAGCAGGACGCTGACGGCTCGTTGCATGGGAGAACTTGTACCTTAACTAGCCATGGCCAGTGATGTTGAAGCCACTGATCGATCGTTACTTTCGATCGCAAGGTCATCAGTGGAATTATTTGGACTACTGTAACCCAAACTATTGGACAGGATACCTGACATACCTTTACTCTGAGGAAGTGTTAACTTATTGGTATAAGAACGAACACTAGCTTCATTTTGGTGAGTACTATTCATATGCTAGTTTAGGGGCCCATTTTACCACTGTCAGCCGGGATTTTACCACAGTTATTATCCAATCAGAATGGCGCATAGTAGCATGATATAATATAATTGATAGTTTATCTATTTATTTATTTATTTATTTGTTTGTTTTGTTTTGTTGTTTGTCACACAGTTCCTGGGTCCCCTGTGAGTATTACACTAAAAAACCTAAATGACTTCTTCACTGAGGAGACGGTTTTACAGCAACAATTTCCGATGTATATCAGACAAGGTTTTACTCATCAACGATGACGTTACTTTTAATACATTGGACGAATATTGAAGTTTTTAGTTTTTAAACATTCTAGACAAATGCCATATTATATCACATTTACTTATTACATGTTATAAGAGGAAACGTTCTTCGTAACATTTTTTCTAAAAAAATGACCAACCATCAGCCACATATCCCTAGATCTAAATGAATGAAGACCACAGGAAACACACAGCCCTTATTGGAAGTCAGTGCAACTTCTGCCAGTGATGAAAAACATACCAAATTGAGACCACCAGTCAACAACACACACGGCCAGTCCTCTATGGAAGTCAGTGCAGTTTCTCCCAGTGAAAAAATAAGACAGTCCATATAGCTCTATAGCTCTGCTAGCTCTCTCTTAGCAAAGAGACTAGAATCACCTAGGTTTTCTTCTTTTTCTTTGTGGGAGTCGTTTCATGTTGCTTCCTCTTACTTGGAAGTTTGAAGATTGGTTTTGATTTCCTTTTTTGTGTTTTTGGTGCATCTTTTACAGTAGGTTGGTGAATAAAATTACAAAGTTTCACCAGAATTAAAACTGGTATGTATGAATAAAAGAAAAGGACGATAGGGTGGCGATCAAGCTGAAAGGACGCTTCAACCACATGTGAAGTAGACAGTTTAGTGTATGAATGACATGGCTCAACATATGAATGACATGGCTCAACATCTGAAGATGGCGCAATTTTGGAACGAGGTGGCTCAACATCTGAAGAAGATGGCGCAACTTTGGAACGAGGTGGCTCAACATCTGAAGGAGATGGCTCAACATCTGAAGGAGATGGAACATCACTTTTTTTCACCAGACAGCCCTCCTTCATTTTCTTAAGGGTGTTCTTTGCAACGTGTGTACGAGTGATAATAAGCTTGTCTAAACTCATAAGAGAAACATGGTACACAATCTTATAATCATCTTTTTCAAATACAGATTCATCTGCAACACTGACAGCCTGGCCAATGACCTGTGAGATTTTCTTATGTTCCATATGTACTTTCTTGCGAGGACGAGTTGATTCTCTCTCGGGAATACCACCTTTGTTCTACATAACATAAACAAGGAAAGGAGAATCATCAGTCTGGTTGTTTTCGACTTTTAAAGTCATTAACACACAAAGAAACACACAAAAGAAACCTCTGTTCACGAGTGCTAGGTTCATTTGCATAGGTTTTTAAATTGTTGGTTCACTTGTGTCTAAAATCCCTGTTATTGTTGCAGAAAAGACCACTGTTTGGATGTTACCGAAGGGACCCGTGATAAGCTGATCGTTCGAGTGTGGTTTCCAAAATTCATATTACGTTCACCAAATTTATTATAATAAGATAATGTACTGTGAATATGCATTGACATCTGATGTGAATGAAATCTCAAAGATATCGTAATACATTTCTGATGCCTAAACTACTGTTAATTTTAAAATTGTTTTAAAAATGTAAACATCACAAGTTTGATTGGCAAAATCCTTTTTTTATACTTGAAAACCGTCATCAAGTACTGGGAACAATGCGAGCCTGTAAGTTGTTTTGTAATGTAACGTTTTAGCTCAGATAACAATAAACGGTCAGAGGTTTCAGTTGATTTCTTTGAACTTTTTTTCACTGACGACTTTGTGGATTTGTTAGTACGGAAAACAAACACCTACACGAAATTCAAACAAGATCAGTGGGTATGCGATGCACAGTGTCAGTGGTATAACACCAACTGTAAAGAACTCCATGCATACTTTGGTATGATTATCCTGATGGGAATCCACAAACTACCCAAATTTCGACATTATTACCCTGTTGAAACTGTTTATGGTCATAAATTATGTGGAGTTTATGTAGGAATTTATGTTTTATAATAAATTGATAGATTATCATGGCAGCCTCCTGCAGTAAATGTATAACTAAATCTGTGCATAAATGTATTTTGAAAATGACTCATTGTAAAAAAAAAAAAAAATACTGCCAATGGCATTGTAGCACAACTGTACAGTTATTAAAAATGTTTATCAATATGTTAGTCCATGCTAACAATAGGTGTTCATTTGCTGAATGACTATCTAGTAGCCTATCCAACCATGTTGCAATCTTTATGATATATACTATCATTTGGCTGTTGCTATGGGTGTGGTCATGTTCTTAGATATATTTGCATACATTTTTGTATGTTTTTGTTCATTGTGTATGAATTCCTGATATCATCTTTGCAATACATGTGATCATTTGGCTGTTGCTATGGGCGTGGTCTTGTTGCTAGGTGCATTTGCATACATTTTTCGAATGTTTACTCATTTGTCTTTCTATTACAGTTGTTATCTTTGCAATATACGTGATTATTTGGCTGTTGCTATGGGCGTGGTCTTGTTGCTTGGCAAATTTGCATACATTTTTTGAATGTTTATTCAAATGTCTATTAAACCCTGTTATCTTTGTGAAATATACGGCCGTTTGGCTGTTGCTATGGGCATCAGCATGGTTGCTAGGGTATTTGCATACATTTTTTAAATGTTTACCCACTTGCCTACCAGATGTTATTTGACCAAAATATCCTGCCATTTTTTTTGCTGCTAAGGGCATGGTCATGGTTGCTAGGGCCAATTTTGTCCAAATGTTTTGAAGAAAATCTGCAGAATAACACTTTCAGAAACATCTCACCAATTTTCAGACTCATTAACTTTTTGAGATAAGTTTTTGACCAAAAATGAACATTTTTACACCTACATGTAATTTGCATATCACTCATGGAACCATTTGCCTTGTTTTTTCTCCTTGATGTGTGATACCTGTCAGATCAGCTGTGAAAGTAAGAAAGTTGTGGGATTCTAAGGTATTCATATGCAAATTAGTAATGGAGAGAAAGTGATAATTTGTATCAAGGGGTCAGTAGGGGGTTATCAATTCTTCATCTATACACCCACAGATGCATTCCTTTTAAATTTTTGTCTAATCTGCTGAGAAGTTTTGGAATTACAGGTTTTTGACCAAAAACACACAATTTCATCCCTAATTTGCATATTACTGAGGGAATCATGTAATGAACAAACCTTAATTTACTCACCACTAAGAATGTTCCTACCAAATTTCATACCAATCTACCCAGTAGTTTTAGAGTTTGAGATTTTTGACCAAAGATCACATTTTTTGACCCAAAACCCACAGCAATCATTTTCTTTTGAACAATTTCCCAACTTGACACCAGAAGTAACATGATCACCAAATCGGTCCAGCAGTTTTTGACTTTAAGTTGTTCACACACACATCCAAACACACATCCACACAGACACTTCATGATGCCCATTGCACTACTGAACCTTCATTTCAGTTGTGCTACAAAATTGTCTAGTAATATCACTATAAACTGAATTTAATAACGTACTTGTATTATTAATACATACCTCACTTAATATGACTGGATAACGATGTAGGATGGGCTTAAATGCCAATAGGACATTAGTGGTTGATGACACTTGTGATCCAAAGACTTCAAACTGTCTCTTGGTTTCTTCACGTACACTGGAAAGTAATTAGAGTAAATTTTTCCTAGTGAATAACATACATTATAGTGACAGTAACTGTTTGCAAAAAGTTATGCAAAAAATGACGATATAAATGATTCTATATGTACATGTACATGTACATTGCAAAATTAAAAGATGAAGTTTTGCCCTTCACTTGTTATGTACACATTTTGCTGTTAAATTGTAGAGGGCCCATGTTTACATTCCATGGGTTTGTCTAAAACATACAAATAAAGGACAATGAAATGGAACCAACAATATGTAACACAACTAGTTAGCTACTCGACATGTGATGTACATGTATATAATTATAGTCAATAGTACCAATAACATATAACACAGCTAGCTATTAGACAGCTGATGTACATACATATATAGTCATGGTATAACATAACACAGCTAGCTATTAGACAGTTGATGTACATAGAAGTTAGTCAATGGTACCAATAACATAACCAGGGTTCTGCCACGCTCGAGAGTAGTCCCGGTCGCTAAACAATATTTGTGCTAATTTGCATCATTAATATTCATGAATAAATTAATGGTACACTCAAAATACATGGTGTATGATCAAAGTTGCAAACGAAAAAGTTAAAACCAACTTTTCTTTCTCTACAGATTTATAACTCTAATCTCAATCATTGCACATCGATTTTTTTCAATCACTGTTTTTGATTAGTTTTCTCAGAAAAGCTAAGTTGTTTCAATCAAACTAAATATCCACAGACGACTGCAGTTTCAAAACTCATACGCATCGTGTTTAGACGAAATCTCTTGATACATGAGACCTTGCGATAGTTTGTGACGTCACCACCCGCCATTTTGGAAATTAGATGTTTTTATTGTCGTGCTATGTACGATGTCAAACTAGTTTGTTTTTTTACTACTTACTAAAAGTGTTTTCAGAGTACAATGTAAATTGAACAGAAAACTAATGATCGGACATAACGTCAACACTTTATAAAAAGGTATATGAGGTGGTTATACTTTTTTTGACGACGCTGAAGAATGCTATTCGAAAGTCTGCAGCATCGTGTTTGCCCTGTAATTCACACGTACTCACTGTACATGTAGATATCAATATATAGCGTCAGCTGTTGTCAGTTCACACTTCGTCTTTATAAATAGTCGATTATTTGTCATTATTGTAATTATGGTCATCTACATTGTTCTTTTCTCAAAGACATTTTAATACTTTATTATCTTTTAAATCAATAAGCCCATGTGGGCAGAAAATGGAAGTACAATTATTAAAGTGAGTGTGTGTGGGGGTCTATGGTAACTAATTATGACACTTGAAGGTGGTGGTCGGCAACCTTTGAGTGGTGGTCGCCAAGACTGAGTCCCAGACGGTGCCGACTGGCGTCGGCAGATCCCTGCATAACACAGCTAGCTACTAGACAGTTGATGTACATACATGTATTAGTCAATGGTACCAATAACATATAACACAACTAGCTATTAGACAGTTGATGTACATACATGTATTAGTCAATGGTACCAATATCATATACCACAACTAGCTATTAGACAGTTGATATATAAACCAAATAAATGAACTAAGTTTGAAAAAACCAGAGAAAAACTTCCACATATTTTTAAGTTTGATAGAACGACCCACAGTGTAGGTCATGTGGTTAAAGCCAGCACTGCCGTATATAAAGAGGATTATGGCTAATCTATGCAAATGCGGGAAATTCAAACTGCTGTTTTCAGCATTTTTTCTGTGCTCCGAGAAACACACAGGTCATGTATCATGTACAAATTGTCGTAGGATGGTAACTTGATACCACATTAGTTGAAAATCAGTCTGTTTGTTTCATAGAATGAAAAAACCTTTCCAAATGAGACAAATTCCCCTGCAAACAGCTGCTTAGATTGCGTGTCATTCAGGATTATTCAAATATGTGGCATTTGCATGTGAAAAACCCAGATATAGAGAATGTTTATATTTTGGTGATTACTTGCCAGCGAGTCATCACAAGTTCTCAACCTCCAAACATAGTCAGTCATATGCAAAATAGGGTCCCAGGCGCCACCAGTTGCATGTTTAAGCCAACGTCATACTCATATTAATATTGATGGTGTTCAGAGTCCCCTACCTCCCCCTTACTACTATAAATAAATAATTAATAATAATAGTTAATAATCACATCTAAAATCAAGTGTACATACCATATTTTGTAGTCTTCGTCACATTCTTCAAGGTCAATGACAAGTGACAACATGTCCTGTAGGAGGTGATCAAGAACATTCTCTCTGCTGTTACGTTCTGCACAACATTTGAAGATGTCACACACAAGCATCTTTGTCTTTTTAAGAACACCTTTTGTTAATGATGTTTTTCCCTTGAATTTAAAGTCTTTGAATATGTAGCGCTGTGTTATAGAAACAAACACAAAACAGGCGGATTAATATATCTTGTATATATACATTCTTCAACTGAAATAAAATCAAATTTAAACTAAAGATAGACCCTTTCAAAGCCAATAGTGTTTTAGAAGAAATGATAGCATACTTTCAATGCAGCATAACATTCCGCGGTTGGTGCCATGAAGTTGAAGTCTTCCTTACATTGTTCGAACAGGTTATCCACATATTTTAGGACTTCATCATTTTCTAGAAAAAATAATGGGATAATTCATTGAAGTTGGGGATATTGCTGTGAAATTTTCAAAACAAGGAAGTTTTGAGGAAAGTATCCATCCTGAAATGATACTATTTGCGAACTTGTAAATTCATAACAAAACAGTGCATGCACATATATTAATGATTTTGCAACGGTATCGTGGGAACGACTTGTACCACACGCAGTAAGTACATGTATGCTTAACAATCAAGTTGTACTAACATATTACATTGTATAGCATTTTCTGAAACTTTCAGGCCACTTATTCTAATAATAAATACCAATATTCAGTGTTCGTGCTGCCGATTGCCAAATGGTCAAATGGTGAATTGATTCATTGAATGGTGACTCGGACTTACGCTACTTTAGCCCAACTGGCGACTCCAAATTTCAAGTTGAATCATACTGTTCCTCAACAAAAAGCTTTATAATATATCATCAGCATTATGATGGTATTTTTGTTGGCGGCAAAACAATGCACAGTTCGATTGTATTCCTTTCAGGCATACATATTTGTATAGTATGTAGAATTTAAAGGCCATTGTTTTCATTTTGATACATGTATCCCTGTAGTAAAATGATGCAATACAGTAATATATGGGCTAACAGAGTGCACACAGACTCTTTTGTTCGCTTGTATTGTTTGCATTCGGTATTTGGCATTTCGCACGTTGTTTATTTGCACCATTCACAGTAGTCTTGCTGCTAGACGTTCGGCTTTCTTTCGATGCTATAACTATAAGCGAACGAAGTTCGTATGTGAGGGCTTGCCCGAACAGTCTAACGAATGTCATTTTCAGACCGGACATTCCATTGAGATTACGATAAGCGGTGGGTTGAGCCATATATGCATATATATACTTTAATATATTCAATCTCTGCATGCAGGTGTTGACAAACACATTTATGTCATTACAATGTCTTATCAGTTTATGGTAATTGTGTTTGATGAGTGTGTAGACGTTGTCATTCACACATTTTAGTTAACGCATTGGTGGTTATTTTTACAAGCCCCTCCTTAAGATGAATATGCATGAAAATCTAGCTATTGTCCTCTGTTTGTGCTTGTCGCTAATACGGTTCTCTGATTGGCAGTTATTTATATCCTGATGACATTCGCTAGACCTCGGATGTTCCATCCTCGATAGCGTTGTTCGGCTGTGTGTCGTATTTTATCGGAAGAACATTCGAGGGCTAGCTGATAGACTACATTCACAGTGTCTTATCATGCTTTGTGTAACTTGTAAGCCTAATTGACAACTGGCCAACGGTTTTTACTAGACAAATTTGAAACAAATTTTGGGTCAGTTTGACGGTAAACCTGCTATATTGGCTACCAAACTTAGTTAACGTCAGTTATTTCTACTCATGTTGCATCATTATATATTTACAAACAGTATATATGAAATATGAGAGCCATGTGAAACTCTTTCAGTGCAAAATTGGATGAAGACATGAGGGCAAAGTTAGTGCTCCTTACAGCAGTTTGAATTTCCCGCATATGCATACATTACCCATAATCCTCTTTATATAGTGGACCTTGGCCTTGGCACATACCTATCCAATCTCGCATTGTTGACTTCTCTAAGACGCCATCTTGTATAATTCTTGGCGGGTCTAAATGTAAGTGTGTCTGTACCGTTGGTGTGGGGTGAAATAGTATCCCCAGTACACGTTGCAGGATGCGATCCTGGAGAGTAGTGAGGTCACAGGCATTTGTTTCCCGAGTTATGGCTCAGAATATTTCTATCAGAATACATTAAAATGACGATAATATCGTTAATATTGACGTATTAAACCAAGACTATATGAAAGGGGTAAAATTACACATGTTTCTGTGATCGCGCAGTTTCACTAAATGCGGTGTCTTCCTTCGCATTTAGTGAAACTGCGCGATCACAGAAACATGTGTAATTTTACCCCTTTCATATAGTCTTGGTTTAATACGTCAATATTAACGATATTATCGTCATTTTAATGTATTCTGATAGAAATATTCTGAGCCATAACTCGGGAAACAAATGCCTGTGAGTGAGGTGTCTGAAACTACACAATTCTCCTACGACATCACTTCTTCCCCTGTGTAAATCGAATTTCAATAGCTTATAGTGCGCTGCATCCCACGTACTAGTCGAAGGACCACGAACACGCGATCCCGAATCAGTACTACTAGCTGTTTTTGATGCATCGAAAGGGCAGGTGGGCGACGAAGTCGGACGTAATTTGAAAAGTGCCTCACTTGTATGGCTACTTTCGAAACTTGAAGTTGGACTTGAAACACATTTCCTTCTTTTCGATAACCCCACATCGCTCGACATTATTATAATCGACAAGCGGGTCACGCTTGTTTTTGTAGGATCATGGATATCGTTAGATCTAGACTGTAAGATACGTCGTGACGTTTCGCCCTCACCGGCCTCCTCTCACACGTTGGCCGATGTTTGAGGGCGCCCCGTCACGGCGTACCTTACAGACTAGGGTATCGTGTTTCGCTGACACGTGCATCTTGTTCCGAAGTTCCGGATGTTGTAGTCTCGTGCAGGTTATACCGTCTACATCACAGGCACTCGTTTCCCGACTTACATGTATGTCTTGGAATATTTCCATAAGGATGAAAAGAAATGTTGATAATAAAGAGAATATAGATGTGTTTAACTAACTATATAGGGAAGGGACAGAATTACATTTGTTTCTGTGATCGCGCAAACTCACAAAAAAGCAACCGATGCTATTATTAGTGTATCCACAGTCCCTCCTATGGATAGAGGGACTGTGATGCATATGGTGTATCATTATTTTAAACATTTTATTGTATCCTGGTGGAAATATTGAAGGCAGAACTAGGGAAACAAGTGACTGTTAATACACATATATACATGGTTGGTTTTTTTACACTTGTGGGGGAACCTTCGGTATTAACAGAGCTAGAGGTGGATATCGCACACGGTCTTTTGGCTCTGGCAGCCTCTGCTAAGTAAAACATGAACCTCCAACATCCTCCGTTCTTTTAATATCACACCTGTACATGTTTGCATTAATTGTATTGGTAATACAAGCTATTCTATAATATTTCTTCCAAGTTTCTGCAGCTAGAAGACTTGACCTGTATTGACCTGTAACATTAATATGCGTACACATGTGCATCGGTTTGCCTTGCCACAGACCTTGCAACTCGGCAAGCAACTAGTTGCATCATGTAACCGTTTCGTTTCATCAGTTGCCTCGTTATTCACCGGGGGTGGTTACTCCATGTTACGGGGAGGCTCCACCCGAACACTGAAACCCAAACTGTTGTTATACTAATTTTATGCAAAAAAAATATACCCTTTCCGATACTTAATTAGTTCAAGTACAGTCGAACTGTTTTAGCGTGTTTTACTCTGTAACACTACGTCAACGCTTACAGTTGGTATATGCCACTTACAACCGGGGCTCCCAGGAGAACTTAGATCTATTATGGCATGAGCGATGAGAGTTCGGAAATTTTGAATGTAGATACACCAGGTTGCATTGTTTACTGCATAGTTTCTGTTAATTAACGCCAGTTTTGGTTGACCCGACTCTTTCTCATACCAACACCTCATGAAAATTGTACCCTTTCTGATACGTACCAACCAGCACAAAAATTCAAGCCCTTTCGCGCGGACCCTCCCCGTATTACCATCAAATCCCCCTTCCCGGGGTTATTGATAAGTTTGATCACACCATACAACTTGTTTAGGTAACTGTGGGAATTTCACGCCTGTCAACGTTTGCTGGATGTCCATGTAGGGCAACATTTTTGAAAATATGTCGTCCATGAAACGAAAAGAGGAGATGTTCAAAAGCACATGACCCCAACTTTGTGATTTACACTTCCTAGATCCTCGTGTGACGCAATCCCTCGTGATGGCGAGTTTCGTCACCCTTCAAATGTTTGTGTAATGATAGAACCGGTTAGGCAAAATCAAGAGGACAATTCATAATATTACTCTTTGGCTTTAACCATGAAAGTATAACGTCGGCTTTACGAAGGGGTTCATAAAAGGTGATATTTTCCGTAACTTTACATGAGGGTGCACATTGGTATAACTGAAACGTATTGATAAGATGAGCTTTTTTAGTATATTTGTCATATTTCGATATTTCATGACGAATGCTGCATAAATTTTATGCTGTAAAGTTTATTAAGCAGTTAGAAGTCATGGATTGAAAATGGTAGGTTTCAGACAGTATGAAAAAATGGAGCCATCGGGGTAGGTAAGCCATGTACATGTACATACATACATACATACATACATACATACATACATACATACATACATACATACATATACATACATACATACATACATACATACATACATACATACATACATACATGTATACATACATATACATACATACATACATACATACATACATACATACATACATACATACATACATACATACATACATACATACATACATACATACATACATACATTGTCCAAGTTTAAAACATCTACCGATGTCTAATCCAAAAATCATTAGACCTACTGTTAGGGATTCCCAGTTATAAACTGACCTAGTCTATATCTTAATTCTGATGTTGTGATTTTTCTAAACCATGATTAGAGGATTTTCAGGTGAAAGGACGACCAAAGTTTGGGATTATGTTAATGAAAAGAGCCCCATTTGGACGGTATATATTGTATACCTTTGTATGGGAGTAGTCCTCTGGGGCGCGGAGGGGTGGAGGTTTGATGTGACTTTGCTGCATGATGTGGTAGAATAGGTTGTTGCTCGATTTCTAGGACGTGATGCCTCTGTTTGATTTGTATTAATACTTTGTATCTAATGCCAACACAAGTAATGTGTAGATATATTTAAGTAGACAAGTTTGAATTGATAGTGAATTCTAATTGCTGTGTTACTCACAATCCCATTCAATTTTCGCTCCCTCTTACAACATACGCGCTTTTGTTTTTAAGGGTGACTGTAATGTCACATCTTTGTCAAAAGAGGGCGTTTGACCACGTGCGGTAAAAGTTGGTATTACTTTTATGAAAGAAGTAAGTAATGTACTTGTCGTAGATGTCGCTCGTATGGTCAACCATTCCTCAATATGATCAGTATAGTAGATGACCATTTTCAGTTACAGCTGTCAAGTGCACTGATATATTCATGGTGTTGATAAACCATAATATACCTATTAAGTACTTGCTAATGCGGTTGAGGTCAATATGGTAGCATACTCATAAAGTTACTTGTACCATTTACTGGGACATAGCTTATGTAGCAGCTTGAAGTTAAACGATATATAGTTATGTAATTGGTTAGTCATGTTCTTGTTTGAATTTTGTATTTTATTTTTTTCCTATGCATGATAAAAACACTTACAAAAGGTGCATTCAGCAATAAATATATTGTATTTAATTATTAACACCTGTTTGATTGGTTGTCCAGTATGTAAATATCCATTAATCCATTAAAAGGTCTCCATATGTACATGTAAACCTGCTATTTAAAAAAAAATAGCTACATCCTTTCACAGTCTGTAAAGGTACGCCGTGACAGGGCGCCCTCACACATCGGTCAACACCCTCGGCTGAGGGGAGGTATCTTACGGTCTACATCTCTTCATTACATAAATCACTTTCAAGAGCAGGGTAGGGTTACAGTATCAAAGGGAATTTCCGTCTGAAGGGAGCCGTCATTATTTACGATTTGGGGGGGGGGTGTCAGGGGAATTCAAAAACTGGGGAGTGAAAGGGGGTACACAAAACAGGAGTGAATGGGGGTAATCAAAATTTGACGTAAAAAAAGCACCAGAAAGCAGTGTTTTAGTCCTTGAATTTCAAAAATCTCCGGGAACAGGAGAGGGAAACCCCCTCCCGTACCCATCCCACTTGGCTCCCTCAAACTTTGAGTCAACTAATACCACCTAATTTCAAATTTTATTGGCTACTTTGGGAATAAACTGCATTCATTGTTAACCCCCCCCCCCCCCCCCCCCCGCCTCCTCTGGAAATATGCTACATCCATCATGTTATAAGGAAATTCAAATTCAAAATAAAAAGTTTGATATTGTATGTATGTATGTATGTATGTATGTATAATATATGCATATATACATGCACACTTGTACATGTATACGCGTGTGTGTGTGTGTGTGTGGTGTTTCAATGGCACACTCAACCTCAATTTGTATGTTTGTAGCGCCATCAACAGTTAATGAGTTATGATTGTAAAATGGTGAGGGGATGTTATGAAAAAAATTTGTGTCGGGGGGGGGGGGGGGGGGGGGGGTTACAAAAATAACTAGTCAGGTAGGGGGTCACTCAAATTTTGTGGATTTTCAAAGCAATTCCTCCGACCCCCCCCCCCCCCGGCGTAAATAATGATGGCTCCCTAACATCAGCTGTGGCTTTTACAAATTAAGAGCAACACTCTAATGTTTTTTTTTGTTACCAGTTACATATTATTATTTGTTGTTTTGTTCATATCTGTTAAAAAAGCTTAAAGACTTGATTTTTGTATTTTTAACTTGAACTGTAAATATATATTTTCGGTACAAATGTAACTTTAATAGCAGACATGTCAGAAACCGATCAATAGTATCACATGTGATACTTTAATAGTAGACATGTCAGAAACCGATCAATAGTATCACATGGTGATGAATTATGTGTTTGCAAGCACACAGTGGAAAAAAAAGGTCTTTAAACTTTGTGTTGTCCTTGGACAGATAAATTTATATACACAGTTTTATCTTATCTTTGTGATTGATATTGACATTCTGCTAAACGAATCAATTATGACAAATAATAAATGCTGCCACCTGCCACTAAGTACCAAAAATGACAGGTGCCATTGATAACACTTCCAGTGGAGATAAATCTCTTCCTACTGCACAAATAGACAATTAATTCTAAATTTGTATTGGCAAGGATTAGTTTGAAAAGAGAATACACTTTGCTGATTATATCACACTATTTATTGCGACTGTTCAAAATATTATAATTATTGCCACTGTACTATTATCGCATTAACATTTCATGTAAGTCCTGCTCCATTATCACTAGAAATGTAAAATCTAGTACATACAATCCTACTATGATAAAATACACACTGTGGTAGTCCAGTAAAACTCTTCTCTCTACTGTCATATATCCTAACTCTATGACAGAATTAAGAAATTCCATGCAATGCAATCTGAGCAAATGATGAACATAACAATCATGATTGCTTTATCGTGATTCACAGATGGGTTTATTGTTGGTCCCTAAAATCCTGGTAGCTGAGCTGTAGATGCATAGTTTTCCTCTTGTGATAATTATACAAATCATTACAGACAACAAATCAAGTCATTTTAATGTCTGAAAACTATTTTCTTGTGAACAAGTCCCAAATATTACATTAAATGTGATAAATCAAGACTCCCAAATGCAATACAATGATCTACATACTTACAAACCATGGTCTGAAGCATTTCGCAGCAAAATAATATCTTGGGTATGTTTGCAGGCTTAGTTCAAAGCTTGACCATCGGGTAAAATATATTGTAATACAAGGCCGATAGTAAATCACCCATACAAAATGATAATACCAAATGAATTTACCAAAACTTTCAGCTTAATAGGAAGATTCAATTTAAAATTTATTTTTTTATCATAAATTCTGTATCGTCAAATTTACAAGCCCCTATAAAGACAGATCAATCTCTTATGTAATAAGATTGGCAGTCATTTACCTTGTTTTACCTAGTTCAATATTTTCATGCTTACCTTTATTTAACAATAAGGTCTAGAAGATTTAAGATAGAATTTCAACCAGAAAAGTTTTCATATATACATGAACCTGATCTAAGTGTTATTACGACATTAAGGCTGCTTAATAATCTTGCTGTGTTGATAGATATTGTGTCCCTAAGTTGCATCTCTATAACTTTCATCTATGCAGACATACCACTATGCCTTATGCCATGAGGTATCACCAGATTCAGATAGCAATTTTGCTGTGTGCCTGTTATGATGCACAATTTCCCAACGCATCATCCAGGGTCCAGGAATAGTTGTGTCAAATTCGTCTACATCTTTACCCTATATTATGAAAATGAAAAAAATAGAGAAAAAAACTTAAAATAAATACAAATGGGAATCCTCAATCCCTCCTAGCCTGAAAGATCCAGGTGTTCTTTCCACTTACATGGGTAGTGAGTGGTTATGTAAGATAAGAGGGCTGATGACTGGTCCTTTCACACGAAATACCTCCAAGCGTAACAAACAAACAAACACATGTAAACTAAAATTAATGAGAACTATCTATCTAATATTTCTTGAAAGAATTTCAAATGAAAATGAACATAACAGCTTTGACAATACTACAAATTCACTCTTATGAAAATATGGATTAGCTGTTATATTTCAAGAACTTCAGATTATTTTTACAGAATTTCAATTATTTCCTTGCCTATGAATAAAATAATACTAAGCGTTGGGGTATTAAAACTATCTGAAATGAAAAGGTAGCCAAGAATGAATAGTCAAGATGACAGAAATGACAATGTCATGATTTTTGCTCCTGTCTCTGTTGGTAAGATCAGCATATTACACAAATCATGAGAGAAATTTCCTTTGTATAGGTGACAAAGATGTATAAATATCATTCTAACACCCACCTCTGTTGATTTATGAGCCTCAGAATGTCTGTCCACTTTATCAAAGGCATCAAAGTCTATTATATACTTGGGATCTTTGCTTGTTTTCATCAAGACATGGTTTTTCAATCCATAGAAGCCATTAGGAAGATCAGGTCTTTGCCATCTTAAATCCAAACTCCATCGAATATCCTCTGAATAGTTCTCCAAACTACAAACAAAAATTTTGATTAGGTTACTCCAACGACTATCACCAGAGCTACATGGTTGTTGTTAGCATTAATTTACCTTAAAATGAAGTCTGTTTAAAGCTTTCAATATCTGATATAAAGACATGCAATCTTTTGACAGAATTTATGGTTGAAACTTTTGTCATCATACATGTCTTATCACTCCATGTCAAGATTTATTAGGTTTCATACAGCTACTTTCTATGTTCGTGTGATCAATGTCTTTCTATCAGCAATAACTTTCATCTACCATAAAATAATATACAGCTGGGTTGACGGGCAAAATCGTGGTTCATATCTAACTCAAGGAATTTGGCTATTCAGAAACAAATGGCAGCGGTGACACTGGAATCCGTAACCTGCAGATTCCAAGCCTGCCACTCTAACCACTACACCTAATATACAGTGCAGAACTAGGTAAAACATGATAATCTCACCTTCTATGTGGTATCATATTGTTAATAAACAACACACCCCCATAAGGCACCTCACATGTAACGACGTCTTCCTTCATATTTACATTTAAGGATTTTTCCATTTCCTCTTCCTTGAGGTCTACGTACCAAGTTCCTCCAGCACAACATACATGTTTGGCCAGAATACCAGACCTATGGCCTCCCTTGATAACCTACATTGTTGAACAGATTAGAAGTTATTATTTTGTCAAACCTATATTATTGAAATTTGAATTATATTTGTTTGAAATATTGTATTATTAAATCACCAAATGCAATTTTGAAGTAAAATTCATGTAACGTGCAAAATAAACTTATATTATTTCATTGCTAAATACATGAGCTTAACATTGAATTTATCAAATTAATGTTTTATCCAATTTTAATTAGTTATATGCCAAGTAATGTTATTTTAAACATTCAAACCGATATTTAATGATTTATTAAATTCAATATGTCAAATTGTTCAATCATAAACTTCATTAACTATAAATCTAAATTTATGATATTTAATAAATCATACATGTTATAGAAAATCACACACCATAGAAATTTCTACTGTTCGGTTAATTTACCTGCATACATCCATTATGTTCATTAGTATCTAACAATGGAATCCAGGCTGTTGGCTGTAAAACATTCTTAGCATCTGGATCCAAATATGCAGAATCTGAAATATATACAAAATGTATACCACTAATCTGAAATGTATACCACTAATCAAGTGTTGCTACCTTTCAGAAACACTTGGTGCTGGGAATTGCAGATGATGAATGACCATACATCTATGCACACTTTCTACAGAAATCCATTCAAGTTTGGGACTACATGACAGGGCTATGCTGCACACTCCACACCATGTTGCTGTGGCTTTCCAGGTTAGGCCATAGGCTATTCCAGAGTCACCCAGGCCCAGTAATACAGCACCTGCAGGCTCTGTGTGAGTAATTGTCCCCTCTTTAAGTCATTATTCCAGAAATCCCCCCAAATAGCACTCATCTTTTGAGTGAGACCACAGCTGAGTGATACACATTAAGCCTGCACAACACTCACCCTGGGTTTGGGTCAGCCACAGAAAAATCACCAGAAACACATTTTTGCACAAATAAATATCATCCACAGCTGTTGGATGAGAAATCAATTATTCTTTCACAATATTTCGTACACAATGAACCATTAACACACTACATGAAAAACAACATGATCAGAAAACATTTCAATCTATTAGATATAGATATGTTACCTTGGTGCCAGGGTACTGTGGCTTCTTCATTGTGAGGGGTCTGTCCAATGATAAAAAGATAGATAAGTGATAATGTTACAAACTTGTATTAAATATTATATCACATTAGATATTTGATATGCAGATAAGAAAGAGAAATAAATAAATAAATAAACAAACAAACAAACAAACAAACAAACAAACAAATAAATAAATAAATAAATAAATACAATTACAGACTGAGAATGAGGAATATGTGAATTGACTGCAAATATACAAGATGTACCATGTATTTTCAGGCAATTAACTTAAAATAAAAATTTATTCTTCCATATTTAGCACATACACTTATCTGCAAGCAACATTCTTTCTTTTTCAATACCACAGACAATGTTGTAACCTATACTAGAGATATGTAAAAATAACTTGATTTAAACTACTTTCAGTTACATTATGCAAAACAATTCACTTGAGTATTGTTGAGAGCTGACCTTGACTCGGAGATTCCAGACAGGATGACCAGCAATTTCTGGACCAATAATCTGTTCAGCTACATTCAGGAGTCTATCATTGGACCAGAGATCTCGAAAAGCCTATAGATAAAAGAGACAAATGCCATAGTATTAAACAATCCCAAGTGTTTCTCTTTATCTACAGTTTGAGAAATACAATAATGTTTAGTATTAATTCCTGGCAACTTCACTTATATGTTTCATCTAAAAATGCAAATTATTATATTAAAAAAAAGCTTTTCGCGAAGCGTAAAACCAGACACTAACTGATGGTACCATGTTAATTTTCTATTTGTGATGACTTTCTTTCCGTTTTCCCAAAATCATTTGTTAATGATTTGTTTTAATTCACCATTGTGTTGGGTTTATTTGAATCAACAGCTGAACAATAACCAAGCAAGGTCAGTAACTGGAATCACATAAATGTGTTTGCTCAGCCTTACTATTGTAACAATTACCTATTATTAAGTCTTACCTGGGGTAACCAGCCTGTCTTGTGTAAAAGAACAGCAGCTCCTGGAAATTGCTGTTCAATCAGAGTCATTCTTTTGAAAAGACCCACATCACTATGTTTTTCTTTGTTGTGTGTAAGAAACAAAATAAAAGAGAATGTTAGTTAAACTTTGGATGTCATATTTTCTGTTGTAAATTCATCAAAAAGCTTATCATTATGAATTTATTTCAACCCAAGACAAAGACTAATTCCCTTTTAAACCGTATCAAAACTACTAGTTCATTTAGGTACCTACTTTTAATTTTTCCAGCATCGTATAGTTTATTGACTAGCTTGTCAACACAGCTTGACACTGCCTCTCTCACTGGTTGTAGTTCTTCTCTGCTGAAGTAATCAGGTACTAGCACATAACCCTAGTAGACAAAAACAGGGGCAATATGAAGTTGCAGCATAACTGCAAAGTTTGGGTAAGGACTGAATGTATGTATGGGTTGATTGATATCCATCACTGTTATCATTGTAAAAGACACCATTATTTGGTTATTGCTATAGGTGTATCCATGCTTACTATGCACATTTGTGTTTATTTTCAAATGATTATTCACTTGACTACCCCTCATTATTGTCATATACGCAAAAGTAACTTGCTAATTGGGCCAGAGATTTTGAAAACCCATAGTTAAGAGATAATTGTTACTGTTGCTATGGCTGTGGCAATGGTTGCTCTACACATTAGTGTTATTTTAGAGTGATCATTCACTTGACTACTCATCACTGTTGACACTGGATTTCAGTGGATGTTGTCAAGGATTTGACCATCGTAGGTAAGAAAGTAACTGTCAATTTCTTGAATTTTTATTGACTGATAACCCATACCATCTTATCTTGCAAATAACAAGCATTAAGCTGTTGCCAAGTCATGGTTGTTAGGAATATGTGTATCATTGTCTTAAGCTAGAAACCTATTAGAACTAATCAAATTTCAACCCCGTTATTTTTGAGTTTCTTACCAAATACTACATTTTAGACACACATGAATTTACCAATCTATGATGAGATTATCTAGTGTTCAACAAGAATATCTCAATCAAACTTAGACAACCCACCCAAGTTAGTCGGATCTAGACCTAATTTGCATACTGATAATGGGGTCATCTATGTTTGGAATAGCGTTTTATCTAGACACCCTCAAAAATATCCCAACTAGTTTTCAGATAAATCTGCTGAGTGTAGTTTACATAGTTCACATAGCTACTTGAGCAAATATCACTTTTTTAAAAGCCATTACTTGCATATGAAAATACTGTGGAAATACAGCATTGCAAACTCTAGAATTATCATTTACACTCTGTTACAAGTTAGAATAATGTAGAGACTTTTGACGGCATGGCAAATGTCTAGCCTTGAATCTGCAGATTTAGAATTGTTGAATATAGAAGCTATAGGGTCAGCCTGTGTAATTCATTGCAGTGACATCACCAAAAACAGTCACCATTATCATGTCCTTGGTTGACATAAGGGTTTTATAATTCTATTATTTCACGACTTCAAGAGATAATATTATAATCAGTTTATAATTAATGATTACCACACCTCTTCAAAGAACTGTACCAGTTGCTGTGACGTCAGCTGTCCTGGTTTCTTTTCTGTTGGTTGAGTTGGAATAGTAGTAAACAGCGATGGATCCTCTGATCGTTCCACCATCCTTACAACAGTTTTACTGTACAAATTTGCCGAGAATTGATCAGTTCGTCATCGATGGTGGACGACGCTTATTATACGTGGTTGACCTAGGCACAGAAATGGCAGAAATCATGTGATGTCATGAACCGAGGAGGACTTTGACCAAGTTGGAATAAGATTAAGAACTATTATATGAACGTGTCGAATGGCCATGGTGCATTGTTGAAATGCACCCAGCTTTTTTGTCACATTCACACATTTTATGATTTGTTGTTATTTATATATAAATATATAGATTGTATATATAAATATTTACTTACGTTATTGTATTAACATTTCAAGGTCGTGGATCAATCACTTGAACACATCTGTCACTCAGCCCCTTTGAAGAGAACAATGTTTTTTTTACACATGTAAGTCAACGCGATATATCTTTTTGATTGATTGATAATTGTGTGTATAGTCCGTGGGCCGACCCCTGAAACACCCTCTAGAAATAGGAGTTGTTGTGACTACAAGATCTTGTAGTCACCAAGACCCCCTACAACGAAGTGACAGAATTAGGGGGTGGGGGCGGTGGCCCACGGACTAGTATATTGTTTGTATTCGTGAACTAACGCCGACGGCAGTTCAGGAGTAAGAAACATAACAGTAACTGAGTACTGTCATGAAGAAATTATTACATTTTTTGGGTCGCTTTACGGTTTACAAAAATGTAATAGCTATATAAAGCCTAGAATCCAGGCAATTGAGTATTTTGAATTTTGATTTCCCCATATATCTCGAATTCAAAACTCAAAACCCCCATCCGCATGGATTCCTGGCTAGTTTACAGTGTGCTCTCCGGTCAAAAACAAACATTATTATTTCGTCATGAGCGACAATTGAATACTTTGTA